>NW_004949136.1:339331-362966 GCF_000317375.1 Microtus ochrogaster | reverse complement strand
TGTGTGTGTGTGTGTGTGTGTGTGTGTGTGTGTGTGTGTGTGTGTGTGAAGGTCAGAAGTCAGGTATCTTCCTCGTTCTTTCTCCACTTTAGTTTTGAGGCAGGGTCTCCCACTGAACCTGGAGCTTAGCGATCCTGTTAGCCTTTGCCTAGGGATCCTCCTGTCTCCATTTCATCATCCCTGGAGGATTATAAGTGCTTGCACCTATGTTTGGCTTTTATATGGGTTCAGGGGATCCAAGCTCAGGTCCTTGTACTCATGGCAAACACTTTATTAGTACGGGCCCCCACACCCCTTTTCCCCACCGTTCTCGACTACTGAGGTTCAAGTGTCACCGTCAAGAGTGACTGTTAATCACAGGACTGATGGCTACCAATTTCTGCACAGGGTCATCCTGGATTCTAAAACCCATCCAAATGGCTGGATTTCCATGGTTCTCCCTAAGTGCGCCTTTGGGCGGCTCAGACACTGTCACCTATAGGAGAGCATGTGGGAAAAAATAGCAGGACTCCCCCCGCCCCCAGCGTACTCCAGCTGCTAGGCCCCCACCCCACACAACACAACAACTACACTGTCCTCCCACCCTCGGAGACTCCTCTTGCCAATTAATGCGCTAATACTCGTTAATGAGCGGTATCCATGGGTAGGAACGGCAGCAGCATATGCTGTGGACGTCCCTGTGGGCCTCAGCCTCCCTTTCCCACGCCTACCTCCCACCTCCCATCCCACATGTGATGTGAGGGCTTGCTTCTTTCCTATCTCCTCTGCATTTCCTCGTCATCATGCTTTTCATTGAGCTTCCGTGCCACCTCAACCCATTGTCTGCAACATCTCTATAGCCCCCTGTTTAACATAAGTGGGACATAGTCTTTGACAATAAATGTTTCTCTGGGTGACTCAGAGAAAACAACCTAGGAAACAGAGAAACAGAATAGACTTGGTTTGTAGCTGCTAAAACCCAATGGAAAGAGCTGGGCAAAGCCTCTCACCACTTCTTTCCTTCCCGAGATCATGACATCAAAGCTCCATGCCTTCTACCCCTTCCATTATGATGGCCCTTCCTCCAGCCTTCACCTCCTGTAAGACAGTAGGACATGCTTCCCATCCTTCAGAAAAATCCAGACATCGGGCTATGTTTCCCATCCTGCAGAAAATCCAGGGACATTGGGATAAGTTTCTCATCCTGCAGAAGATTCAGAGACAGAGGGACATATTTCCCATCCTGCAGAATATCCAGAGACGTTGGGACATGTTTCTCATCCTGCAGAAAATCCAGAGATATTGGTACATGCCTCCCATCCTGCAGAAGACACATAGATAACGAGAGATGCCTCCTATCCTTCAAAGGACACAGACAGGGAGGCATGCCTCTCATCCTACAGAAAATCCAGGGGTATTGGGATATGTTTCCCATCCCGCAGAAAATCCAGAGACATTTGGACAAACATCCCATGCTACAGAGGACTCAGGGATGGTGGAGGCATGCCTCCCATCCTGCACAGGACCAGGGAAAACAATGGGTCAGATTAAAAAAAGCTTATTTCTTCCCAAGATGGATTTATACCTTTCTCATTAGAAAGAATAAGGTCTTGCCCTTTTTGCATAAGTCAGGAACAAAGAGGAGGGTGTTTTTTTTTTATTCTGTGAATTTTTTTAAGACTGGGGAACACATCCACTAGGAGAACAAAGCATCCAACCTCCATTGGGTCCCTCTGCAGGTAATAAATCTGCTACCTATCGGAGCCTGTTTTCCTAAAGTCAAAGTGACTACAGCCGGCGATTTTTATTATTGCTCATATATTGTTTAAATATTTCAGCCGGGAGATGCCGTGCAAAGGGAGACAATAGCCTGCCCGACACAAGATTTATTAGAGAAAGTTGGCACAAATATATTTGTAGGGAACAAAATATGTTTGTAGAGATTATTTCAGATTTACAGTGATTAATAATGGATCGGACTTAGAGGACGTTGAGGAGCCGTCAGCCTCCCGGGCAATCTCTGCGCCGGCTGGAGTCGGAATAGAACATCAGCTCTGCCGGCGCCTGCAACCTTTAGCTGGAGGAATGAGGTTCTCCAAATAAAAGAGGATGAATACCCAGAGCTGCTGCACACAGCTTCAGGATGCATGGTCTAGATTAAACACCAGCTCCTCCTCAAGGACCATAAGGGCCAGGCACTGTGGGGCCTCCAGAGCCCTTACCCCAAGGTGATCCCACGAGAGGTCTATGAGGAGGGTGTTCAAATAGAGAGAGATGCTACCGGGCCACCCATGGGTGTGTCTTGCTCTCTTTGGTGTGTCCGAAATGCTGCTTTTGGAGACATATCATGGAGACCCTCCCCTAACCCAAACTACACTATCTGGAGCTGAAGGTGGCAAAGTATGGGTGTCTCAGCCAGGGTGGGCATCTGTTTTATCTGTAGGGCTTCAGAGAGCCCCATTAATCTGTCAGAGGCTGACCAAGTCCCTTTCCACTTCTCTGCAGTCCCATGGCACTGCCAGGACGTGGTGGAGCAAATGCCTCCTCCCCGCTGGACAGCTGGCCTCTCCATATTGCCCATCTCCTGCCGCTGGAGTGGGCTGGAAGCACCAGTCTCATTAATAAAACTTGAGAGTAGACCCAAGCTCAACACTAACAGGCTCCCAACAAACAGACAATAGATTGAATCTTATCATCCTGGAAGAGCGAGAGGGTCTTGTCGAGGGCGACAGCTGGGCACATCTGCCCTACCCAACGACAGATGGTTTGCCATCCATCAACAATGACCATGAGCCTTGGTTGGTAGGCACGAAGGTGCTGGTGATGCACCCCAAGCCTGCTGCTCATGTGGGTGGGTGGGTGCTGATGGGAGTGAGGCAGCGGGGCTCCTATCCACCCCATCCGTTGCCATGGTGAGAGAAGCCTGATGACTTGAATACAGCTGTGTCTATGCCTCCCCTGAGACGCGCCATGACAACTCAGACTGGAAGAGGAGAATGAGCAGCTATAATCTTCAAGCTGTGTGAATAAGTGATTGATTGAGCGTGGGGCTGTAAACAGTACTGTGCTCTGGTGGCCAGGGCCCAGCAAGATGAGATAATCAGTCCAGGAGACACAAACACTTCAGCCCTGGCTCCCGGAACCTTCTGCGTCCACATCCCAGCTTGAGATTCTGCACAGGTAATGACCATCTCCTACAGACCCTGCACACACAGGGCTACCATGAGGTTCCCAGCTGGCTCCAGGCCCCTTCCTAATTGATCCCACCATACACGGTCCCTCGTTTATTCTAAAGACTTCTGTTTTCCTTCTCTAGTCCCTGATCAGAGAGTTGTTTGACCTCCCAGAGGAAGCTGGCTGGGTGTTGGGAGAAATAGGAATATATAGAGATCTGAATCTCTGTTACCTGAGGAGAGCTTCAGAGAACTCCATTAATCTGTCAGAGGCTGACCAAGTCCCTTTCCATCTCTCTGCACACCCACAGAACTGCCATACACTATCCAGCTGCCATGAAGCATGAGCCAGAGTGGCCAGTGGCCTGGCGAGGGGAGGTAAGTGGAGCCAAGCAGTATCTTCTTTCAAGATTCTGGACTAAGACACATCCAGACTGGCTGGTTAGGGGAGAAACAGGGATTTGATGATGAAGCAGAAACCAAAGGCTGAACAGGTAGGGAGGCAACAGACTTGGGGGACAAAGAAGAGAGAAGACAAAGACGGCCACAGATACTGGGCTAGGAGCAACTCTGACTCTGGGCTGTACCCTCACCTCTGTCCAGCTGGGAGCCCTGGTCGGGCATGCTCAACTTGCAGTTGGGTGGGGCGGATATCCGGTGAGTGAACATCACACAGCTAGGCAGAGTTCCTAGCTGTCTGTTTTCTGTTGCTAAACTGCGTGCCTCCCACATACTGCATTCTTGACAGAGACCAAGGGGATCTCATGAACATCCAGGCATAGCAGACAACCTGTCTGAACACAGACCTTGGCTGCGCACAGCTGCTGGCCTGAAACTGCTGGGGCACCGTGACTGTTTCAGATGTATGTGAAAAGGTTAGTCCCTGCATTGACAGCAAATACCATGCCATCTGAGTTAGTACCCTGTCACATGGACACTTGTACCTTGCATTCAAATGTTCCGGTTAAAAGCCAGCATTAAGTAGGTGGTATGGCCTGGATCTTAAAAGACTATCCATGGCCTTGGAGGCTTAGCTGGGTCATGATTTCACCATGCAAGGGCGACTTCAGACCTGTGTGAGGACTACGGGGGTCCATGATGACAGCTGTCTTTGCTTGATGTGTAGTTATCCAGGTGTCTGCTGGTACTGGGAACACAGGCAACATCAGCATGGCCAGTGTCCTGCCACAAAGAGACCCAGCAGGCATTTCTTATGATCCTGGTGGGTTATAACAGATAGGGATGGTGAAAGCAGGCCCGGGTGGCAGGGCTCTGCCTCTGCTTCAAAGAAGGCAGGCTACAGGCTGTTTATGACAGGGTCCCAGACACCAGCTGCCCCAGAACTCTGTGAAACACCCTTCTTGCAATCGTACCCTCTCATCCCCATCTCCCAAACTCGGGCAAGCTCAGGACTCTCTTACCCAGTGCCGATGGCAAAGAAGGTACTGCCTCTGCTGGGTTTCGAATATGTCTTCCTTTTCTCGTCTCCTGGGTCAGGGATCCTCGGGCAGTCATATAAGAAGTCTGGTTACTATGAAGCCATCTAGGGTCCTGATGAAGCCATGGGAAAGCTCTGACCATTCGTCTGGGTCTTTGGATCACCCTGGGGAGACCCCAGCCATGTGAGTTAAAATGCAACTGGATGGTCCAGAGTGACCCCAATTTTAGTGTTCCCATCTCAGCTTCCGGATACTACAGAGTACTATATCTTCCTTCTCCATGGACATGTTTGTGCACAGGGCAGAGTGGCTCAGATTTAGTGCGTTGTGTGTGGGGGGAGGTCATCTGGTGTCTCCTTGAATCAATCCTTTCTTGTTTGGGGGGACAGGGTGAACCTGGAGCTCACTGATTTGGCTGGACTGGCTAGCCAGCAAGCCCCAGGGAGCCTCCTGTCTCTGCCTTTCCAGAACTGGAGATTACAGGTATATGAGCATGGCCAGCCTTTAACATATGTGTGCTGGGGCTCCAAAACCAAGGCCCTCATGCTTATAAGACAAGCACTTTACCGGTGGCAGCATCTCCCCAGCCCCTTGATTTGTAGTTTTATGATATCACAGGCTATCATCAGAGCATTGGTTCACGGAGCCACAGGAAGGAGGAGGTCACTTAAGAAACTGCCAGTTTCCCAAGCGCTGGGTAAATATCCAGTGTTAGTGCAAGGATGTGCTGGCTGGAGGACAAGAATGTTTATGGCAGCTGTGTGGCTCCCAGCAACCCCAAGTTGGAAGGAGGCTGTGGTTCAGCTGCAGTGGGGTGAGCAGAGACGCTGCGGAACACTCACACCACGTTGAAAACGGCAACCTCTTTCCACACTGCTCGGGGCAGGGACTGTGCAGGGCAGGGGCTTCGCAGCGGGGCATCTCATCTACAACTCAGTACGGAAGAGGCCCATGATCCCACGGGGTCTGCTTGTGACCGAGAGCGAGCAGAGCAATGAGATCCCTTGGGAAAGTGGAGGAAGATGAGGAGCTGACGTGCTGCTTGTGGCAAGAGATCCCAGAAGCATGCAGGCTGTGGGCACGGGGCTGCAGCCTGGACCAAGTGCTGCTGTGCAGGTGTGCGTGGTTGGTACAATCCCGTCAAGATGGATGGTACATGCACTAACTGTATATTCTCCAGCAGGTGCCTGGCGCATCACCTCAGAATGGCTTTTAGTGACAACCTTGGCATTTTTTTTCACCAGATCTCTTGTCCCAGGACTGTTTTCTACAGTGATTTTTTTTTTTTTTTTTTTTTTTTTTTTTTTTTTTAGCTCAGGGTCTCACTACAGACTCTGACTAAACTGGAACTCTCTTGTGTAAACAAGGCTTGTTTTGAATCCACAGAATCCACCCACCTCTGCCTTTAAAATTCTGGGATTAAAGGTGTGCCCAACCATATCCAGCTTGCCTTTTTTTTAAAAAAAAAAGATTGGCTTATTTTATGTGCATGGGTGTTTTATATAGCTCTGTGTACCACGTGCATGCTTAGTGACCTTGAAGGTCAGAAAAAGCCATCAGATCCCCTGGAACTAAAGTAATGAACGGTGAGCCACCATGATGGCACTGGGATCTGAACCTGAGCCCTCTGCAAGAGCAGCAAGTGCTATTAACCTCTGGACCATCTCCCAGCCTTCTTTTTAAAATTAACTAATTACCTAATTTTTTATAATTGTCTTATTTGTAATGATTTATATATGTTTGGGAGGAGGCTGGGCACGTGAATGCAGGTGGCTGGCGAGACCAGAAGAGGACTAGAGTTAGGAGCAATTGTAACTTGCCCAACATGAACGCTGGGACCTGAACTTGGGTCCTCTGAAAGAGCAGCAAGCGCGCATATCCTCTGAGCCATCTCCATAGTCCCAAGACTCAGGTTTCTGATCCAGGGATGACTTTACTGTATTTCTTTGCCTATCTGAACTTCGAGGTAATGAGGTCCAGCACCCCATAAATAAAGGGTCTGTTTCTCAGAGCAAGGGTGGCAATCTCCACCATGTGTGCCTGTAATAACATTGCTGATTAAAATTCACTCAACTGAGGATTAAATATAATTGCTGACGCATGGCTGAGTTTTCACAAAACATTTTTCATTTGTATCAGTGCCTTCAGAATGATCAAAATAAGACATCCATTTGAGGGTTCCTAATTAGAATTTCAAGAAATCTATAATTGACTCCCTTTAATTGCCGCATAGCTTTGGCCAACCATCATTACTGCCACCTCATTGTAGCCTGTGTAAACTATCCCCGTCTGTGAGGACAGGGTCACGGTGATCAGCAGAAGGATACCATCCGGGCCATGCCTCGACTAACTGACTTTAAAGAGGACAAGCTGGGTCTCCGTGTGACAGCTTACACATACCCACATCCTCATCCAGACCTCGTCTACGACCTGGGGCTTGAAAACGGGTCAGCGGGTGGATTGTGTGCTCAGCAAGCACAGGGATCTGTTCGCATGCCAAGAACCACATAAAAGCTTGGGAGGCAGCGGGAACCTGTAGCCTCGGTACCAGAGGGGATGTGGGCAGAGGCAGGGGGATGCCTGAGACTGGCTGGTAGACGGGATAGCTTTGGGTTCAGTGAGATCTTCTGACTCAGAAAATGAAGTGGAGAAGTGATAGGGGGAGGCAATCAGTCTTGACCTCTGGCCTCTACGTACACACACAGGTAGAACGGGACAAAATGGAACGGAACGGGATTGAACAGAAGAGAACATAACATAAAATAATAGAGCAAGAGAAAACCACTGAGTAGGTCTAGTAGGGAAGTTCCTGGTGTGTGGCCAGACTCCTGGGAAAGACCACTGGCCACGCGACCAGATCCTTCTCCAGTATTAATGACAATAGCTCTAGACAAGAGTCTTTGCCTCATGTCAATGTAGGCACTCAACCACAGCCACGGCCCAGGTGCCTGCATCCAGCTGTCTCGGCCACTCAACCCCTGGCTGGTTGATGATGTGGACTGTCCCACCTGTGTTCCCAGCTCAGCTGTGTAACATCCCATGACCATCACCCTTCCCAGTGCGGACTGCCCACAAGTACAGAGACCTTCAAATGTCCCTAGCGATGCAGAAAAGCCAGAAGGTGGCTGTCTTAGGTTGGAGTTCTGTCCCTGTGTGAAACGTCTGACCGAACAGCTAGGTGAGGAAGTGGTTTGCTTTGTCTGCAGCTTGTGCTCCATCATCCCGGGGAGTCAGGCAGGAACAGGAGGCAGGAACTGAAAAAGGAATCTTACTTGCTTCTCACCTAGGCTTACTTTCTTAGACCACCCCCAGACCACCCACCGAGGAGTGGCACCACCAGGTTGACCTGGGGCCTCCCACACAAATTATGATTCAAGACAACGTACTGCAGGTTGGCTCACAGGTCAGTCCAGTGGGGGCATTTTCTCAGCTGAGGTTCCCTCTGCCCAGACAACTCGAGCTGTGTCAAGTCAACATTAAACTAACCAGAGCAGTGAGATATAAAGGGGCAGTTCCTGCAAGTGTCTGAGGGAGGTTGTGAGCAGGGAGGGTGAGCGTCTAGAGAGCCTCGAATTGTTCCCTCTGGAGATCATCTTTGTGATCTGCTGGCCTGGCTCCCGATGAAAGTCCAAGGTGAACTGAAGCCCCATGTGATTCTTCCTGGCGTCTACGGTTCTATGGGCTTCCAAACTCTTCCAGTCCTTTCTAAGCATCATTGCCTTTTATGTCCACTTGTTATTGCAACTCAAGGGCCTTCAAGGGCATTCATGAGCAAGTGGACACACACACAGGCGCCCACAGTAAGACGCCCACAGAGTAAAAACAACACGGACAGGGCCAACAGTAGCTCAGTTGTCTCTGTGCACCAGGAGCAAAAGTACATGAGTCTGTATTGAAAAGCCAGGCATGGTGCTGTGTTCTTGTAGTCCCAGCAGTGGGAAGGAAGAGACAGAGGATCCCTGGGCTCCACTGTCCAGCCAGCACAGTTGAATTAGGTGAGCTCTGGCTTCAACAAGAGGCCCTGTCTCAAAAACCAAGGTGGGGGATGGTGAGGCATCTCAGCAGGTGATGGGGTTGCTGCTCAAGCCTGACCACCTAGGTGGATCCCCAGAACCCACGAAGAAGCAGGAGAGAACCAGCTCCAAGAAGTTGTCCCCAGACCTCCACATGTATCCCAAGAGACATGCAGGCTCACAGTGCACACATACATGCTCACACCCCCACACACACTCACATTCTCTCACACACACTCACCACACACAATTATATGCTTTCAGAAGACATGCAATGTCAACTCCTGGCTTCCATACGTATGTACAATCCTGCACCCATGTACCCCCACCCACAAGTAATGATTTCATCATGCCATTTTCATATGTACATAAATACATGTGCTTGTACTGGCCTCTCCTCTCCTTCTTCTGTTGCCTCTCAGTTACATTTCTTACCCCACCCCCTGTTCACCCCAACTTGAATTACACATCTTCCTAAGCCTGGTTTAAACACCGTGCTCTATGGGCAGAATTTCATCTTGCTTTATGGTGAATACCCCAGAGTTTACCTATTCCTTCACCCACCAGTGGACACCCAGGCTGGTTTCAGGACTTGGTTGTCAGGAAGAACACTGGGGTGAGCAGGGCGAGAGGGTATCTCTGCCACATCTCTCTTCCGCCCTGCTTCTCCCACCACTGGCGTAGCTGGGTCCTGTGGAAACCCAGCTCTCTAAAGAACCTGCCGTTGGCTGGCGTAGGGACACTGGTTTACATTCCTACCAGCTGTGTGTAAGGGCCCCCTTTCCCATCATCCTCTCCACTGTTTTACTGTGTTTTCTCAGATGGTCCTTTGTGCCTGGGCTGAGTGGACTCTGCTTGTGTTTTGATCCGCCTTCAGCATCGGCTCAGGGTGTCAACACTGTCTTCTGTATGCTTATCGACCATTTAAATGTCTTCTTTGGAGAAGTGCCATTCTTTCTTTAAGAAGTTTTGTGTGGGAGCTGGGGAGATGACTCAGCATAACACGGGCTGTTCTGCCAGAGGTCTTGAGTTCAAGTCCCAGCAACCACATGGTAGCTCACAACCATCTGTAATGGGATCTTCTGGCCTGTAGACATACATGCAGGTGGAACACTGAATAGATAATAAATAAATATTCAAAAACCAGTTTTGCGTAAAGAAGACCTTGGGCTCTTTGGGTGTGTCTGCCTCCTAGTGGTGGCTTGGATGTTTGGGGAAACCTTGAATCTGCCTTCTCCCCCTTTGTTCCCTTCCTTCTCCTCGCTCACCCCTTCCCACGCATTTTCTGAAGTGTTTTTCTCAGCCAGAAACAGGAATGTGATCACAGGAAAAGCCAGTACCTAGGAAACAGACATCCTTGGCTTGGAGTTAATGCTAGAGTGGCTTCAAGTCACCCATGAGAGCTAGTGCTTTCCAAACCAAGGAACGCACTACCGGCGGCCAGCAGGTTCTGGCCGGGGAGAGCTCAGTCTTCCTGACCGTCAGCTGACCCCATCACACCACATTCTCTCTCCACGGGCTCTGGAAGGCAGATCCTTCCAAGGCCACCTCTTGGTTAAATACTGATGCCTGGCAGAGACCTCCCAGGAGGTGCAGGCAAGTGACTAACGGGCCTCTGGGGAGGTACGGATTGGCTCTTTTGTGGCTAGCTGAGGGATGGGGGACATTGCTCTGCCAGGAGGACATTGTCATGTAGGCTCCTGGGAAGGCAGATGGTATGGGTATAGCACAAGAGCCCAGGAGCCCTTCCACACCAGAGCTACAATAATCCTTAGCTGTCTCACTTTAAGAAAAAAAAAAAAAAGAAGCCAAGATCAGATCTGTCTGAAGCGACAGTTCGTTTTCTTCTAAAGTTCAGTGGTCTGCACCCTGCCATTCTCCCAGGTACAAAGGATGCTTTTTCTGTTTCAAAGTCACCTGTGCCTCAGCAGGCCAGAGCCATGGCTGGCGAGTATTGATAACGCGTGGCGTGCCGAGCGACCCCGAGAGGAGCGTGAGCTGGGTAAATATGTCGCCAGAGATTATGGTGGCTCTGACAATGCGTCTAAGAGGCTTATGTCTGCGCGTCCCCTCCCACCAGCCATCCGCTCGCAGGACTCAGATAAGATACCTGGTGATGTCACATCCCCCTGCTGCACCCTCCTCGGCCCCCTGGGAAGAGAGGAGCAATTCCAAAGTAGAAGATCCACGCTTGCTTTGGCTGTGGAAGATGCCAAGCCATGTCTGTCTGGCCAGCAATGTGTCTGCAAACTTCCAGTTCATCCTCAGATAAGTCTGCCCTCGGCCACAGGCCACACACAGAGCTAGGGGAAGTCAAGTCAGACCCTGGAATGGATTTGCGGGTTCTCTTTGGGATGTTGTATCTGGACAACTGCACCCACTGAACCATGAGGTAGTGCCCTCCCGGAGGGGTGGCATGGCTCCCTGACCGGGACTTGGGCATGTGCTACGCTCTGGCTAATGAGGTGCTAAGAGACACCTGCAAGCAGCATTTTAAAGACATTAGACAGACTAACTGTAACACTCTGTTATGCATGTTCAAAAGAGGCTGGGAAAGTGTGGCCATGGTCTTGATACAAAGTCCCTGGCCATTCAGGGCACAGGGAAGAGCCTCAGCCATGCAGGGCACGGCACAGGGCTCCAACCCTCTAGAGAAAGCGGTCGCCCCACTCCTGGTAGTAATCAGAATTCACCAGGGAACATAAACAGTAGTGTGTGTGTGTGCATAGCCACATCTAGTGCCTGCCTCAGTCTCTCCACTTTATACTCTGAGACAAGGTCTCTCTCTAAAGCAGGAACCCTCTGATTCCACAAGAGTCTGACCAGCAAGCTCCCACCATCCTCTTGCCTCCACTTCCCCAGTGTTGAAATTGCAGGTGTGTGGAGCTGCACCTGGTTCAGCTTGGGTGTTGGGAGGTGCAAGTCAGGTTCTCTTGCTTACAACTCCCCAGCCCAGTTCCATCTCTGAACACCCTGTTGGAGATTCCGGCCAACTCGTAAAGTCACTTAGGAAGACAAAACAAACAATCATAGCACAGGCCTCCCTATTCACGATGCCCCTGTGGCGGGAATTTTTACTGCCCCCTCTGCTCTTTTGTGTTAGTCTATGATAAGGGAAGGACAGGTGTATCATGGAACTGATGGCTTCACAGAGATGTGGGCATCTGGATATAAAGCCCAGGATTACTTGGCTTTGCCAAGAGTGGAGGCTGGGTTACGGTAAATGGATGCTGTCCTCAGCCCTGGTCTAAACAGCATCCAGTGAGGTCACACAGCTAGAGATCCTGTGCTTCCCAATGAGGCCCAGGATGTGTGACCCACAGGCAGGAGTCTACGGGGAAGCCAGAGTCTTCTGGCAGCAGAAGCTGATGAGGGCTTGTGATATGGGGTCAGGGGTGGTGTGATCCTCCCCACTCATGTCTGTAAAGTTCCCAGATGACTTGGTTGGAATGGGTGTGGGAGACTCCTCTCCACAGCCTGGGGTCCTGGACTGAGTAGAAAGGAGAAGGCAAGTTTCGTACCAGCCTGTCTCTGCCACTGGCTGCAGTGGGCGCAGCTGCCTCGTGTCCTGATGCCTTGTCTCCCCCACCATGAGAGAATGCACCCTTTCTTTCTCATGTATTTTTTTAGGGAGGAGAGGAGGGAGTATTTCATCTACCGAAAAGCAGAGCGAGGAAAGCGGGAATGATGTACGAACTGCAGCACCATTCTCTCCTAGGTGGCTGGGGTATTTTCAATTCTCCCCTCTTTAATTGTTGATAGACTTTAAAAGTATTCTTTCCATGATTCACCTAAGAATATGTTCTTAATGCATAAAAGATATGCAACAGTATGTAAAAAAGGAATTTTAATTGGTGGAGCACTGAGGCCTGATGGGTAAGGAGAGAAGGGCTAATAGAGCTCGGGGAAACATCTTTCCAGAGACCCAGACCAGAGTCACAATTGAGTTCAGGTTAAGGTTTTAATGAAGTTCACTCCCGGTGTGTCATTTCAAAGATTGTTGTAATTGCATGTCTTCATGTGAACGGTTCCGGGGAAATAGTGGCTTTTACAGCAGAGTGAGTGGACAAATGACAGCCTTGTGGACAGTCATTTAGAAGCTCTGTGTAAACTGAGTTTGTACTACAAAAACTTTAAAAAAAAAAAAAGAGGATGAGCCCCTCCAATGGCTGGGCCCCAGGCAGGTCTGGGCTTCAAGGCATGAGATACTCAAAATGCTTCTCTCTGTCCTCCCTGTCCTTTAGCCTTCTTCTACCTACTGAGGAGAAGCTAATGATAGTCCAGCCCCACCAAGAGTCCTCAGAGCAGAAGCACAGGCAACCAGCAAAGGGGCAGAGGTCAGGCAAGAATAAGAGGGAGGGTGGGCTTCCCATACTAGAATGATGAGTTGACCTGGAGGGACCCCAGTACCCAATAATGGCTCTTGGCTTATCTGGGCATAGATGATAAGAACATCTTGGAACCTAACATGCTAACGATGTGTGGCCACTGTTCTAATTTAATTTCTGTTGTTATGATGAAACACCCTGAAAAAAGCCAACTCGGTGGAGAAAGGGCTCATCTGAGCTGCCAATTCCACATTGCAGTCCACCACACTGGGGAAGTCATGGCAGTGAGAGCTTAGGCAGCTGGTTACATCCCACCCTGAGTCAAGGCAGTGAAGCACCGATGCATGCGGCAGTGAAGCACCGATGCATGCACACTCACCTGCTTGTGCTCCTTCCATTTCATCTCTCCTACCTGGTTTGGGCACCCCTGCCTAGGGAATGGTGCCACCCACGGTGGGCTTGGTCTTATGACAGTGGGATTCTCTCACAAGGTATGCCCGGTCTCTCTTCTCAGATAATTCTAGGTAATGCCAAATTGACAAAGCTATCATTGCAACCCCTAAGAATAGAGAGACTCAGAGTTGGCAAAACTGTTCCCTGGAATCCCCAGAGCTCCATGGAAGGATGTGGAACACAAGGAGGTTCAATCTTGGGCTGGGAAGGCGTCTTGCAGTGAAGCTGTCTAGTTACTGTTCACCTCTGCTCAGGCCATTTTCACTCCCTCATTCTAGCCCATGGACGGTAAGTGTTGGTTACGACTTCTACCCCTGGCCTGGAGACCTAAGCATACTGCACTCCTACCAGGAATCTATTCTCAAGACAATGAACCCACTCCTGAGGTAACTAGACTTCAACCAAGATAACTAGCCCACTCCTGAGGTAACTAGACTGCTACCTAGATAACTAACCCACTCACGGCATAACCAGACTGCTACCAAGATAATTAACTCACTCCCGGGGTAACTAGCCCACCTTCACAATGACAAGCCTGCTCTGAAGACAACTCCACAGATAACTCACATACCCCATTCCAAGCAGCTCACTCTCCTACTAACTAGCCCATTCTCAGTACTAACTGACCTGCTTCTTTACTACTTAACACAGTCCCATAACTAACCCACCTCAACAATTACCAGCCCACTTCCCCACTAACAAGCATACTTGTACCGATGAACACACTCCAAGATGATCTACTCACTGTCGTACCAACCACCCCACTGACACTGCACATAGCTTCCTCCAGGATGACAGCAGAAAGCTCTTGGTCAAGGCAAGACCCTCTGACTTTTCAGCCTCTCAGTATGACTGAACCTGGAGAACCATTCACGTCACCCATGCACTGCCAGATGCATGGCAGCCAATGACCTCTGAACAATGACCCCACCGCCCTGCATAGAGGGATGAGCAGCACTGGCTAGCTTCTCTCTTGTCTCTGGAGACTGAGAACCAAGGGTTAGGACTGATTCTTGCAGGTACCTAAGAGGTTTGAAATTGTAAATTAACAGGTCCGACCTCCACGAGCCCAGGCATGCTGACGATGTGGGAAGGAGGAAGAGGAAGGAGAAAGGATTGGGGAGTGGGGACAGGATCAGGGAGGGAGTCCCCGAGAGTTCACAGAACACTGAGGCTGGGCTTCTACTGGCCCAGAACTCACACACTGGAAGTCAACAGACACAAAACCCCACCCAGGACGGAACTTCAAGCATGCGGCCTTTGGGGGAATGAGTGTGATCGGCGTGGTTTGCCTGGCACACTGAGCTGCATTTCCATGCCTAGCCCCACAGGGTCCTCTGCTGTGCTCCATTATCCAGACCCTGGCCAGTCTCCCCCAGACACTGAGGGAGGCAGGAAACAGCTGGCCACAGGAGTACTATGGGGTCATGATTACCAGCCCACATGCTCAGGAGGTTGATAACAGTCCCCAGTGAGCCCAGAGCTGAGGGGACGCCTGCAGAGAGAGGTGGGAGGCTCCAGGTCAGATCCCTGAGGAGGAGGCCTGGAGCCTGAATCAGAGGCAAGTCCCTGAAAGTCCATCAAGTCTACTCTGCCACCCTTGGGTGACCCGGCGGGTGTGCGGAACACATCTCAGTGGGACAGCCATTCATGGACTTTTGTGCTGTCATTGTGGGGAGCAGTTTCTCCTTCTGACCCCAGCGAAGGAGGGGAACCTCGGGGCCCCCCACAGTCACCCCTTCTTTCTGAAATGTGTATGCATCTCCTCCTCAACCCATCTTTTCTTCAATCTTCCATTTCCCAAGCTCCTTCTCCATATTCTTCCCACCTCGCCCTCTCTCCCAGGCCTTCCCCCACCGCAGAAGAGTAGTTTGGAATCTGCAGATCGCTATTCCTTGCTGTTCTTACCTGCAATGTCTTGTGCCCGTTAGCTATTCCCCCACCCCAAACCCCCTACCATTGCCTCATGCCTGTGAAGACCCTCTCCATCCTCCAAGGGTCACCATAGAAACCAGTTCTCCTATCTCTGTCTGTTCTTCTGAAATGAATGGTGCCCACAAAGTCTGTCAAGGTTTTGGGTCCCTTCCCTGATGCATCTCAGCCCTTCTCATGCCGTGCAGAGGCAACCGTGCTGAGACAGAGACCAGCAGACAGAAAGCTGCACGTAAGCCACAGATGCGAAGAACACAAATGTTGCGCGTGCTCACGCCACACATGTAGACTGACATGTCATCTCAATGGCAGCAATTTGTCACGTAATACTGCCTACTTTGGTAGCTCGGCTAAGGCAACTGTAGGCTCTTTTATTCAACTTTAATTACTACCCCTCATGTCACACAACATAGAATAAATATATATATACTTACGCATGTACCTGGTTACAGAACGGAAACAAGCTAAAGAGGCTGCAGCAGAGTTCAGGAGGTGGCAGAAGTGAGTTGAGAGTCAGTATTGATGAGATAAGGAACCAGACCAGTGCTGGGAGGGGGCTGCCACTGCAGCTGATGGAGGTGGGGTTTGAGAGAGAAGATGCTCCAGGTCCCAAGGGCAGGAGCAGCAGGCTAAGCACCAGGTCCTAGGGGCAGGAGCAGCAGGCTAAGCTCCAGGTCCCAGGGGCAGGAGCAGCAGGCTAAGCTCCAGGTCCCAGGGGCAGGAGCAGCAGGCTAAGCTAAGCTCCGGGTCCAAGGAGGTGAACAGGGAGATGGGCAGGCAGTGGAGTGGATAGTGTCATCAGCAAGGGACCAGCGTAAGTCAATGCTCAGGGACGCTCAGGGAGTCCTTTTCTTGTTGGTCCTTGACCCACACACCAGACATCAAAGTGTGGGGCTGTGACAACACAGGGTTAGCCACCCATCACTTTAGGGGTGCACACGAGGGTGTTTCTCCCTCCCCTTGATCCAATGTGCCTGATAAGTTCTGGTGTCCCGGATGTGACTTCAATGCACCCATGTACATCCCAGGATATTTCCAGGAACAAGTCATTGACCAGTGTGTGCTGGAAGGGCAGTGGGAGAGATGGTACAGTCTCTGGGCTCACCCGGAGACTGGGGTCTTCCTCCTCCCTCCAAATGGAGTCTCCCAGGGCATGGTGCCACCTGAAAAACTGCCATCTTATACAACATGGAGTAACTCAGAGTGGGGACAGCTTGACCACAAGAGAGCCAGGGCAAAGACAGCAACGAGGGCAAACCCCATGCCCACCACTGTGGTCTGGGTCTGTTCTGAAAACTTTCCACCATCAAGTCACCTAAGAGGGCTGAAGTTATCTGGGGAAGCTGAGGCATGCAGTTGCTAAGTGGAAGGAGAGATGCTACAGGCAGGCAGTCTTGCTTCAACACCACCATGGCTCCTTTCCTAGATGGAAATACGAAACTCTGCGATTAAAAAATGTCCCTGTCAAAATGAGAAAACAAACATCTTCCATCTTTGGAAGATTCAAGACCTGTTCATCAAGCACCAGGGACAGGATGGTCTGACGTGAGAGCTCCAGTTAACAGGGCTGTGGGGTGGAGGGAGCTCTCGTTTGCAGGGCTGAGGAGTGAGGGAGCTCCAGATAGCAGGGCTGAGGAGTGAGGGAGCTCCAGTTGGCAGGGCTGAGGAGTGAGGGAGCTCCAGTGGGCAGGGCTGTGGGGTGGAGGGAGGTCCAGTGGGCAGGGCTGTGGGGTGGAGGGAGGTCCAGTGGGCAGGGCTGTGGGGTGGAGGGAGCTCCAGTTAGCAGGGCTATGGGGTGGAGGGGGCTGCTTTCCTTCCCACTGCTCTGACCAAACAGCGTGGGGGAGAGAAGGTTTCACTTCAGCTTGTACTTCCAGGTCACAGGCCGTCACGGATGGAAGTCAGGGCAGGGGCTTGAGGCAGAAACCACAGCGAGGATGCTGGCTGGCTCACTCACCTCTCGTTCTTAGCCGGCTTTATTGCGTAGCCCAGGGCTGCCCCGCTAGGGATAGTGTTGCCCACAGTGGGTGAATCCTCCTATGTCAATAATCAAGACAACTCCTCAAAGACAAGCACACAGGCCAATATGACCTAGGCAGTTCCTCCACTGAGGCTTCCCTCAGGTGACTTTAGGCTGTGTTGAGTGGAGAACTGAGGCTAGCCAGCAGACAGACTGAATCAGAGGATGAACAATAACCCAGGAACACGCTGCAAGGAGAATGAAGCAGATGGCTGGACCTTGACGAGGGAACATCTTCTGTGATCCTCTGAGAATGGAGGGCACTCAGGACAAGGAGATCACAGAACAGAGTTCTTGGTATACGAACCTTCCACCCACCTTGCCACTAAGCAATTCAGAAGAAACGTCACAGCTAAACCAAAAAGCATCATCTCAAAGGAAATAGCCTACACAGAAGAAAGTTCTCAGCCATGACCTTGGGCAGATTTATTCCTATACATGTGTCACATGACCACATTTATATTCTGCTTAAAGCGTCTGACACATTGTAACTGCTATACACTGCTCCTCCAATTTAAGACTGACACCTTATTCCTGCTCGCTTAACAGGTGGGAGGTTAAGAAAGAGCTGAGGGGTCCTGCTGGCTCTGTGTGTGTGTGTGTGTGTGTGTGTGTGTGTGTGTGTGTGTGTGTGTGTGTGTGTGTGACAGAGGGAGAAGATAACCAGAGCCGAGAAGTTTAGAACAAACGCACACCTCTGCTAACTATCAAAAGAGCAGGTGTGAAACCAACAGACACTTTTTAAAATCTGGCCAAGATTCAATAAAAAATCGTTTTCAGAGCAGCATCTGGGATCTGAAGGAGTTGGCACTGTGTGCACCTCCACCGCTCACAAGTGTGCACCGTGATTCTGAGTCTCGGCTTTCTTATCTGTAACATGAGAGTCACAGGGAATCCTCACTGGCACACATGAACATAACACACACACACGAATACACACACTCAATTAGGACCAAATATACACACAAATAAATGCATACGAACACACACACACACAAACACAATACCCACATATAAATACACAAACAATATATACACACAAACACACATACATACAAATATACAAATGCACAAACACAATACTCACATACAAATAAATACACAAACTTAATGCCCACATGTAAATATACAAACATACAAATATACACATTAATACACACAAATATACAAACACAATACCTCTGCACAAATACACAAACACAGTATACACACACAAACACACACTAATACACACATATACAAGGTTTACAAATACACACACAATACACATATACACACAGTGTACTTTTTTAAGTTATTTATGGGTATGCTGGGGTAGGGTATTGTAAACTGACAACCCTTGTGAGACACAATTCGTGCCATGTGTGAGGTAATTGCTAACGCTTTTCACATTTATTTTTATTCATTTTGCATGTTGTGGAGACCACAGGATAACTTATAGGAACCGGCTCTCCCCCCTTCCATTATGTGCGTCCCCGGATCAAACACGGGTCCTCAAGCTTGGCCGTAAGCTTTTACCTGCTGAGCCGTCTTGCTGGCCCCATGTCAGACAGTTTTAAAAGCAATTCCTCAAATAAGTATCTGTCCCAAGAAAGCAAGGAAAAACCAGAACAAAGCCCAGCTCTCATTGTGCACTTCCTCCCGAGCTGGCAGAGCAGGTGCTAGTGGCAAAGGGAAGCTGAGTGCGGATCCAAAGATCTCCACAGTGAAATGCTCACAACTCAGACCAGAGAAGCCTCTCGACGGTGTTGTCAGCCACGGCCATGGATGTGCTGGAATATTATGCAGCCATTAACATGGCACTTGTGAAGAATATTTAACAGAAGTGGCATCTCATGAAACCAACAAGTAGGATGCAGGGTATCCATGGGTGCCATTCAAAATTCGCAATATAGCTCTACGAACACAGCAGCAGAAGGAAAGGAAACCACCGTCCATCATGGGTCTTGATGCTAAGCCGTCAGCAGCAGGCAATGCTGTCTTTTGCTCCCTCTCCCCTGCACAATGCTTTCCTAACTAGAAGAGAAATGTTGTTTAACATATGTGGGACTCTTGTGACTATTAGAAACAATTAGTAATCAACAACCAATAAAGATATCTTTCAGAGTCGGGCAGAAAGAGAATGAGAATGTTCAGTGCCTCAGAGATAAAGATGAACACGAGGCTCCAGCGTGGGCGTGGCTCACGGTGTGAGCAGTGTGGGAGAACCTGCGAGGGGTCCAGTGAGGCAGAGAGAAGCGAGCCACCCCTCAGAACGGCTCCTTGAGTAATCTGCTGCCAGCTGGCCTTACGGTACAAAGCGGGGAGCTCTGTAGCCTCGTTTTAATTCGAATGTGCCCTGTGCTTATCTTCAGTTATTTTCCTGTTTAAAATACATTAGTATAGATGAAGAAATTGGCTTATATTCTGTGTACCAAGTTCTGTATTATTTTGTGCATTTATAACTGGCCTCCGGAGCCCACCCCACCCCCACCTTCATGATTTAACACAGCTAACTCTCACAGATATTTATTAGGAGGGAGATGGGGACCGGGCTGCATATTAATGTGGCAATCTTCCTTCGCTCTACACGACAGCCCTGAAGAAGGGCAGCTGACCTTGCCCCAGCTACAACTCTGAGAAGGGTTTTATGCATTGGCACGCGGCTTGATAATTCTCAAATCAGAACGAATCCCTTAAGATCACATGGCAGCCTGCAGCCAATGACCGATTTTCCCATTAACTGTTATGAGCAGTGAGATTGAATCCGGGTGCCATAGACGGCTCTCTGAGACATATGGGCTCACTCAGTATTCGCCAGGTCCAAGCCTTGGATTAGGAGAGGGGTGGGGCTTCTGCAAGAAGTCTAGGCCCTGGAGGATGTGTTTCAGTAAGCAGCTCCCCGAGGGGGAAGAGGTCGGGAGTGGAGGAGCCTGTGTTGTGCCCCCCCCTCAGCCATATACCTCACCTGTACACTTTCCCCTGCACTCCCTTCCCCTGTATCCCCTCTTCCACACTCCCTCCTCTCCGAAAACCCTCCTGCCTTCAGCACCCTCCCCCTGTGTACCCTCCATGTTCACTCGCTCGACTCAGGCGTCCTCATGGAGGTGGCTTAGCCTCTAAGCATTTGCCTTGCATTTTGACTGTTTTCTATGACCCATGAAGGTGGCTTAGCCTCTAAGCGTTTGCCTTGCATTTTGACTGTTTTCTATGACCCATGGAGGTATTTCCATGGCTATAGCACCACCATGGATACGGCCCAACGCTCCAAATAGTTCACTCCCTAGGCCACAGTAAACTGGATGAAAAGGTGGTTACACAACCACATCAGGATCAGGGACTCAAGGACTCTGAAGACTTAGCCCAGCATTGTCTCCACAATGGGTCAGGAACAAGGAGGACTCGGGTCTAGCAAGCCTGGCTTCCATGGTTTCAGCATGGCCTCAGGTACAGGCAGGCTTTCTTCCTGGGACTCTCTCTCTGTGAGCATGCCCAGATGTCACGTTCCTGAGTGGAGCTGAGGAGTGGAAGAGTATCTTCTCTATCTCACTGCCACTGCCTTGCCTGGTGTTGCACACAGAGAGCCTTCAGGGAGGGAGAGTGAGGACCAGCGGAGCCTAGGAATGGAAACAGTGCTGGCCGTGGGGAGCCAGGGTCTCCTGAAGCCAGGGAATATGGACATCAACGAGGAACAAGACTCAGTTTGCCTCGCCCTGACCAAGCCAGCTCCACTTGGGTGTTCTTTAATCCCGATGAGTTCCGGCCACCATAACGCAATGCACAACCTTCAAAAGCCAGAAATGTTTTTGTTTCAAGTGATTAAATTGCTTTTAGAGCCCCTTGAAAGAGACTCTTGTTTGACGAATTTCTGAGAACAGAGCGTGGGGTTGAATTTCTTCTGGATTCAAGGCCCCAACTCCGATGAGAATCAACAGAATGTTATGCAGCCGGTCGGCTGGAGCCTTTTTCCTCTTTCTGGGATATATTGTCCTGTTAACGCAAGAACTATTTGTGTTTGCTGCAAGTGGGATTTTCGATTAGTCTTTTGACACCCAGATCGCTCACGGCGTTTTATTACGCTCTAGATTTAGGAAGAAATATGCTCCTGACAGCAACTGGATTTGAATTCTTCTGCTTAGGTTAATAGCAAATAAAAGCTGGGACCAGTGCGTGCATCCAGACCAGCAAGCTCTGGCTTGTTGGGGTGGGGTGGTAGGGAGCGGTAGCTATTTAAAACGCTGATTTCTTCCCCCAGTGTTATACTCGAAGTTCATACAAATGGATGTTGCTGGCTTTTCCAAAGGTGTTTTCTGTCCTTGCTGTCATGTTATGCAGATGCACAGCCCAGAGTGGGACTCTCACCAGTTTGCAGGTAAGGACTGAGGAAGTGGGTGTGGCAAGCCCAAGGTGAAGGGCAGACAGTCAGGAGCAGGACGCAGGCTCAGCCCTGGCAAGCTGGGCTGTGAGTCTCACCTCCTCTCCTGTAGTTGCCCAGGACAGGGTTCCCCAGGAGTGCCTGGCAGCTCACCTGCCTCCTCCCAGGAACAGCATCACCCCTGGGTCTCAAATGTTCCTGACTTTTTTGTGGAGAAGTGGTAGACAGTGTGGAAGGGACAAACACCAGGAGAGCATCTCTGAGCCCAAGGGTCTTATGGGATACAAATGTGTGAGGCTGAGGCCTTCTCACCTGGTGTGCCTCTGTCCGGATCCCACACCAGCTCTGTCCTTTGATCCTCAGAGAGGCGACCACCGCTTCAGGCACTCAGATTTGGCTGTACATGGCTGCTCTGTAAGCAACTCCCCTCCCTACTTGTTCTGTCCCTCCTCCTCTTCTTTCTCAAATCAATCCAATACTTCCATCGCCTGTGGAACACCACGGAGCTTGACATGGCACTCAGGGGTTAATAGATACTTGGTATAAATCAGAGAAAGCACACATGGAAACCTTTCTCTTCTGTCCCAAGGCCTGCTGTCTACACTGCTGTCTACGCTGCTTTATAGACCACTGTCTACACTGCGTATCACTTCCAGCCCTGTAGAAGCCACATGGTGTCTTTCTGTGGGCCAGAAACAGCCTGGCTCCCTCTCACGCAGATGGAAAAAGGTGGGGACTCTGACGCCACTGTCAACAGCTCCACACTCAGCACCAGCAGTGGTCATGAAGATTTAAGTCCAAAGCCTTCCCAGAGCCTTGTGGCTGGCCACATGGGAGCCTTTCTCAGACTCAGAGCCCTGGTCACTTTGCAGTAAAGATAGGCACCTGTGGCTCCTCGTGGACCTACACAGACCACAGACATACCTGGCACACCTGGCACTGCCAGAAGCCCAGGGGAAGTCGCCAGAGGGTGCAGGAGTCTCAACTACTATCTTAACACAGCCTAGGTTCCTCTGGGGAAGTCACCTTTGAGGAATCACCAAGGACAGATGAGCCTGTGGTCATGTCTTGAGAGGCTGGTTTTATTGATGGTTGACATGGAAAGGCCCAGCCTACTCTGGGAGGTGCCACCCCTAGGCAGGTAGGGCTGGGCTCTATTGGAAGGCTTGCTGAGCATCCGCCAGAAATGAAGTCATCAAATAGCGCTCCACACTCCTCCATGACTTCTGCTTCAGTTCCTGCCCTGACTTCCCACAGTGACAGATGGAGATTTGTAGGTGTTGATCAGTGCCATAGAGAATCAGAACAGAAGACAGGCAACACAAACCCATGCAGGCATTGAGGATTTAGTGCACAGGGCTGAGGGCAGGGTGTCTCCCAGACCATTCTTGCTCTGACACCATCTGCCCAGGCAGAGGACTTCAATCCCAGCCTTACAATGGCAGACCCTTTGAGGTCTTCTTACAATGGCAGATCCTTCGAGGTCTTTGAATGAAGCACGAGCTGTTGTGACTGTCATTGTGACTCATTCCTGGAATAGTCTGCAATTCTGATCAGCCAGAAGAAGGCCTGCCATGGACGGGGTCTAGTACTGCTGTGGTTGCAGAGAAAGGCCCTCCATAGGCCTACACACTTGAGCAGTCAGTCCCCATTGGTGACACAGTTTGGGGAGGTTGCAATGTGAAGAAGCCTGGCTATGTCTCCCTACAGCTCTCTCCCTAGTACACAGAGCTAAGGATCCTTATGTTGTGATCTAATAGCAGCCCCCTAACTTACTAACCAGTACCTGACTCCTCCATGCTCATTGTCAAGTATATTATGTTGAAGTAAATCATATGGTAGAAAACCTCCCCACGCTCTGGAAGAATGTCAGCATAGATATTTGTTGTGTTTGGGAGGGTTTCTCTGATGGCCCTCTGCTCCCACCCCATCATCCTGTCTCTG
>NW_004949136.1:329584-338391 GCF_000317375.1 Microtus ochrogaster | reverse complement strand
ACTCCTTCCTAATTCTGAGGGCTGATCATGGTCTCCAGGGCCTCTCTCCTAATGAACCTCATTCCTGAAGGGTGGGGACAGGCCAGCTCCTTGCCTAAATGAACCAATGCCCTCCATTCTTACATGCAACATGGCATGACAACGATGAAAACGTCCTGTACCCTCTGATCTCACTCATTCCCTCCAAGGCACAACCATGACAGCCATTTTCCTAAACCTGTGGTCACCTTAGATTCCAAGAAGAACAAAGCTTTCTAGACAGAATGGACCTCATCCTTAGACATGAACAAGATCTACACAATCACCTATGACGGAATGGCTCTGCCCAGAAGTGGATCATCATGCTGGGAGTGCACTGGTGCCCTTGAGCAGCGACAATGATTAATGTATTAAGAACTTCAAGGACCGCCCTGATGAGGGGCCCACATGTGAACCAGAACTGATAGTTGAACATGCCTCTTGTCCCAACGCCTCTTCCATCTAACCTTGTGCTTGTGGACTCCTTTATCTGTCCTCTGCTCAGTGTGTGTAGCTTCAGTTAGCTTTCTCTGCTTCTCACTGATAACTGTGCCCTTTGTTAATGGTTTGTGTATTTTATTCATGTATTGTTGAAACCTGGGCTCCAGTTGTGAAAGGCTGGCTATGGTGCAGACAGTCTCTATCCTAAGGTCCATGATGATTAGTTCTATGGCAACTTGACATAAGTTAAGGTTATCTGAAGAGAGAAAACCTCAACTGAGAAAATGCCGCTGTAAGATCTGGCTGTAGGGCATTTTCTTATTTAGCGATTGACCAGGGAGGGTCCAGCCCATGGTGGATGGTACCATCCTTGGGCTGGTGGTTCTGCGTTCTGTAAGAAAGCAGGCTCAGCAAGCCATGGAGAACAAGCCAGTAAGCAGCACCTTTCCATGACCTCTGCATCAGCTCCTGCCTCCAGGTCCCTGCCCTGTTTGAGTTCCTGTCCTGCCTTCCTTCAGTGATAAACTACAATGTGGAAGTGTAAGACAAATAAACCCTTTCCTTCTCAATTTGGTTTTGGTCATGGTGTCCTTACAGCTATAGAAACCCGAACTAAGACAGATTCCGAGAATAGCCTACCATGATGTCAGGTACAATATCACCTCTCAGAGGTCAAGGGCAAAGGCCAGTCCTATCTTGGGACAAGGAGTCCAGAAGAGACAGAACTGGGGAATAATGCTTTTCCTGGGGAAGGGGCTTTGACTGGCGGAATTCTGAGCTGATTGAATGAAGACCTTCACTTAGGGCAAATTATCTCAGGCCCCAAAAACGCATTCACAAATGAGCACTAAAACTCAGAGATGGGTTTTGTGACAGCACTCATCAGCAGTTATAGGAAGGTCGGGGTGTGTAGCTAACACACAGGCCAGAATCACACACCTCTGAAGCGTCAGGCAGATTCTGTGCTGACAGAGCTGTCAACCTGGGCCACAGCCAGCCAGCCCAGCCTCAACTCTACTCTCCCTCCGCTACGCTCACAGATAATGCATTTCTAAACAGAGCCACAAAGACCAACTAATTATACTGCAGTAGCTCACCTTAGTTTATTGTCTGTATTCTCTGCTTGTTGCAGATCATAGCCCTGTTATTAATTCATTAAGGACTGTAATTCCATTCTAGCAATGTGCTTACCCTTTGCTTTGTGTTTTGATGGTGTGGTTAGAAGCACACTGTCATATGATGAGATCTGTGCTCCCTGGGGGCTTGTGAAGATAGTCCAGGCCTGTCTGGTCAGGTGCACAGTTTCCAGTGGTGCCTGTTCTGTGGTGTTTCTTGCTATCACTCTTCTGGAATGTACGAGATGAGATGGAGAACCCAAGGAAGTACTGCTGACCTATGTGGTCAATGGGACATGGTCCTCACTCAGGGCCCAGTGGGTGGGGGTCTATTTGTGTTCCATATTCTCTTGGGGAAAGGAGAACCCATGCATGCTGCTCCCATGAAGTGAGAAGTTGAGATTTGCCCTGGAGACACTGTTCAGCCCTTAAGAATACTTGCTGATCTTGCTAAGGATCCAAGTTTGGTTCCCAACACGACCTCCTATAACTTCACCTCCAGGGAATTCAATGCTCTTTGCTGACCTCTGTGAGCACCTGCACCTACATGGGCACACGTGCATACACGCATGCACACACACACACACACACACACACACACACTTAAAAATAAAACAAGAAAAAAAACTTTACACAGATGAAGGAGTTGCTGGGAAGCTCAACAAGGCAGTAAGCCCCACAATCGTCAGTGGTGTCTCCCCCAGATGTTCCACTGCTGTCCAAATACCCACATTCTCCCCAAGAAAAAAACTCGCAGAAGCCCCCAATACCTCTCCGGAATCTCTCCTAGAGTGATGCCAAGCCCCAATGCTTTGAGAGCTCCTCAGATTCCCAGGCCCTCACTCATGCTCACTCACTCACTCTTCTGTGCCATCATCAGCAGACGCAACCATTCCAGGCCTTGGATTAAAAGCTCAGACTTGGGGATGGCGTGAGGAAGGGCTCAGCTATGACTGCATTTGTTCCACATGAACCACTTGCCCTGGAACTTGGTGGGTTTGCCTCCTGGAGCTGGAAGGAAGATCGGTTCTTAAATGAAGAGGAAAACAAACGGATATTTAGAAAATAGCAGAAGTTCTCCTGAAACCAAACAGCCAGTGGAAGAAAAAATGGCTTTTCTCCCTGTGACTGCGTAAGCCGCAGAAGCTGGGGCAGAGAGGAATCAAAGGGAGGTTACGGAAAAGGAGAATAACTTTACAAATTGCACCAAAATAAAAGCACTGCATTGAACATTGCTGGGTTGTGGCTGTTGAGAGAGATACTTTATACTCTAGATGAATGTCCTCTGCCCCTTGTCGCTCTAATGACTTATCTTGTTTGCTTGTGGGTACTTTCTTCAATGTATTCCATTTTGTTTTGTTTCCTGTCTGTGCCTACCGATAACTCCTCTACTTTTTAATGGGCTGTCTGGCCCTGGACAGCCCAAGACTCAGGATGCATGGCTGGGCAAAGACAGCTTTCTCCCCTCCAATACCTCAATTCCTGGGACTGAAGTCCAAAACCATCATGACCTGTTTGACCTCTCTGAGTCTTGGTGTCTGTTGAAGTCTGATGTTGTGGGTAAACAGTCAGGGATTTGGCAGCTTAAACTTCAAGGGTGCTGGTTGGTTTTAACTATCAACTTGCCACAACCTAGAATCGACTGAGAATTTTGAGGGATCCCTAGATTAGGTTGGCCTGTGACCATATCTGCAGGAATTGTCTTCATAGTTAGTTGATATAGGAAGACTTGGCCTATTGTGAGTGGTACTACATCATAGGTCGGACCCTGAGTGAAGAGAGCCAGACCAGATGAGCAGCCAGCAAGCTTGCCTAGGTGAACAGCAGGCTAGCCTGGATGGGCAGCAGGCAAGCAGACAGCATAAGCGCATCTGTCTCTCTCTGCTCTTTACGGTGGGCATGACATGGCCAGATGCCTCAAGCTCTTGACACTATGACTACTCCTCAGTGATGAACTGCTACTTGGAATTATAAGTAAATAAATTGCTTTGGGTCAGGATGCTTTATCAAAGAAATGAAGCTACTGGAATTTTAAACCTTTCTTTCTGAAGCTAGGGACTCATAGGCTAACGGTCCTGCACACCCTACCTTTACCTGAGGGACTAGGGTTCCAAAAAGCATTACAAATGGAGCAAGAAAGACCCCACAGATGACCTATTTGAGGAGGCTGTTACATGAAACCCATTTGCAAAGCAGTTCTTGTTAGGTAAATACCAACGTTGTGAGTGATAGTTTGAAGGAGAATTGCCTCTCAAGGCTTATATTGTTGAACACTTCATCCCCGGTTAGTGGAACTGTTTGGGAAGGATTAGGAGGTGTGGCCCTGTTGGAGGAGGTGTGTCATGGAGAACAGGTTTTGAGGTTTCAAACCCTCATGCCAGTCCCAGCCTCATCCCTCTCCCTGCCTGATGCCTGCAGATCAGGAGGTAAAGATCTTGGTTACTGCTCCAGCACCATGCCTGTCTGCTTCCTGCCATAGTGATCATAGACTAACCCTCTATGATCATATTAAAACCATAAATAAATAAGTCTCCAATGAATTGCTCCTTTTATAAGAGTTGCCTCAGTCATGGTGTCTTTTCACAGCAGCTGAACAGTGACTCAATCATTGTGTTTCTGAATGAAACTTTGATGGCTTCCCAGAAGGACACCCAATGTCTCTGCCTCTCCTGTGGTTTAGGCATATCCTGTAGACATGAGCTGACCCTCTTAGGGCCCAGCTTCGACATCACAGCACTCAGGGACCTCTCCTCTGACAACAACACCCACACGAACCTCATGGCTCCATCAGCACTGGTCTACCACATCTTTAAGCCAAAGAAGACCCAGCAGGAGCCAGGGCAGAGCCCCAGCCCTCTCTATTCATCCTCTCTGTAGATACTGGGAGCAGATGGCACCCATCCTGCAGAAACCCTGCTCCTTCCCTCCATCCCTCCTTAAAGTCTCTGCATATTTAAATCCTCTCCAAGAATTGTTTTGTCTCTAAACCCAAGGCCTCCTTAGACTCTGGGACATCCTCCTGTCACTGTGTGTAACACATTGTAGCTAACACATGGGCCAGAATCACACACCTCTGAAGCGTCAGGCAGATTCTGTGCTGACAGAGCTGTCAACCTGGGCCACAGCCAGCCAGCCCAGCCTCAACTCTACTCTCCCTTCGCTACGCTCACAGATAATGCATTTCTGGGACAAGATCAGATGTGGGTAGTGTGACTCTGGCTCAGACCAAGGCAGGCAGAGATGCAGAGAACCTAGAGGCCACAGGTTCAGGCATCCAGCGCCTGATCCAGAGGGGATGGGCAGACAGTCTCCATGGAGACAGCAGAGATCAGAGGACTGGATGGTGAGTTGGATAGGGCAGCTCACGGGGAAGCTATGATCCTAGAGAACCCAGTACCTGTGTTGGTGACAACAGACTCAGCATCGACTAGTCAGAGATCCCTGAACCCCATCATAGTCACCGGGTGTCAGTGACCCTTGCCGTCAACTTGATGAGTGTTGGTAAACCCCATGGTTGACTTCTTGTGTGTCAGTAGTCTTTATGATGGACTTGCCAGGTGGTGGCTGACCACATCATGGGCTTGTTGGATGTTAATGGACTCCATTGTGGGCTTGTTGGGAGTTAGGGACCTTTGTTGTAGACTTGCTAGGTGGTGATGGGTCTTTCTGTAGGCTTGCCGAATGTTGGCAGACCTCATTTTGGACTTGCTGAGTGTAACTGGACCTGTTGAAAACTTGTTTGGTGTCATTTGGTTTGCTAGATGTCAGTTGTTTTTATCGTGGATTTGGGCATCAGTATGACCCCATGGTGCAGTTGTTGGCTGTCACTGGATTCCACTGTAGACTTGGCTCTGCAGATCCTCACATAAATGGCTTCCCACTGTTTTGCGGTAGAAACTGTTGTGGGCTCCCTGTGGGACTTTGCATCTTCTCCCTGCTATGACAGGCAGGCAATGGAGGTGTGCTGGATAGTTTTGACATCACCTTGATACAAACTAAAGCTAACCATCTGAAAGGAATGAACCTCAGATGAGAAACTGCCCGAAAGAAAGGTTGGGCAATAGGCAGGCCGGTAGGGCATTTTCGTAATCAGCGATTGACGTGGAGGGCCCAGCTTATTGTGGGTGCTGTGTCTGGGCTGGTGGTGCTGGGTGTCCTGGGTGTCCTAAAACCAGGCTGAGAAAACCAGGAGGAGATCAGTACACAGCTCCTGCCTCCAGGTTCCTACCTGGTTTCCTGCCTGGCTTCCCTCCACAGACGATAATTTAGGATATGTAAACCAAGCAAACCCTTTCCTCCCCAATGGCTTTTGATCGTGGTGTTTCCTCAGAGCAACAGGGAGCCTAATTAAGACAGGACGCTGATGAAAAGCCAGACTGCTCTGCTTTGCACACTAACGATGGGGAAATAGGGGCACTCTGTAGTTCAACTTGTCTCTCAGGTAGCACCTCCTCTGACCTACTGAGTCACCCAGCAAGGACAGCAAGTAGCACCAGACAAAGACAGCTCACTGAGGACTCTCTTGGGCCCTGAGATGCCCCACAGGCCTGCCACTTTGGACACTGCTCTCTCCTCTGGTTACTTCAAACTTGCCTCCCTGTGTGGCTGGACCATGAACTTGCAGATTAAGGCGTGTGATGTGTAAAGAAACACACTTCAGGTGAAGGTCAGTCTCAGTCCTCTGCCTTCAGATGCTTTCTGTAGAAGTCCGCTGATATAAAGGGGTGCTCGCTCTTCACAGAGGGGACAGGGGTTCCTTCTGAAAGCCAAGGTTTTAACATCCGCTTCCGGAAGGAAGTAGCCTTTGTCCCCACAGAAGTGAGCCCCATCTTCAGAAGCCCATTCTAGCCAATGTCGAGAGCCCCATGTAAAGATTCATATAAACACACAGCATACATAGAGCAACCATTCCAGACATCACCGGAAAGTCTATCCTAACCCCAAACCAAGGTTCGCTATCGGTATACACTTAATGAGATTCAAGTCGGCACCACAGACAGCAGTTTTAAAAATTAGAAATTCAAACACAAACCAATCCAGATGCTGAGGAACAATGGCAGGAAAATATGAAAAGGTTTGTTTTCCATAAGCAAACCACTCTGTTTGTGTAAGAGCAGAAAACTTTGTACATACAGTCAAACACCGTAATTCATCAGAGACAAAAGTCTCGGATCTGAGCCAAGGTGTCTCAGGCACGATCGTCAATGTCACTTAACTGATTCTGTGCGCCTTGCAGAATTCTATGCTGTGTCATCAGGATATGCACACTGGGGAAGTCATACATGCCACAAGCATCCTGGGGTCACCTGATTGTGAGCAGGTGCTTGGTTGTCAGTTGTGGCATTTTGCTGTTGTCACACTTTGCAGAACACCTACATCCCATTCACGGCCCCTCAGGGTGTCCCAGCCTGCGATCTAAGATGAACCGTGGTTTTCACAGTAGGCTCTGTTGCTTCCTCTATGGCCGAAGTCAGACGTTCAGAGTCAAGGTGCTGGCAAGATGCCTGAGAGTATCTTTCCTGCTTCTAGAAGCTTCTGATGGCTCTGGGCTTCCCCGAGCTCATAGCTACACGCGTCTGCCTATTTCTTCATGCATTCTGTGGGTCTCTCCCCTCATAAGGCATCAGCCTACTGTGTTAGGGTTCATCCTAATGACGCCTATTGTAACCTTACCATTCCTGTACAGAGCAGGTTTTCACAGAAGGTCATGCTTGCACACTTCTGGGGACACCAAGCCATCATCAGTGCAGGGAGATCCCGTCCTGTTACTCTGAGTGAGGTTGCCACTTGGGGCACCTGCCTTTCTATTGGTGTGTGAATGAGCCTTTGCCATACCTTTCCTCAGGGGACAAATGCTCTACCTGCCCACTCATTCCCAGCTGCCTGAATTCAGAGGGAGGTAGTTAGTCACAGGGACACCACACACACACACACACACACACACACACACATACACACACCATGCACACCACACCATACACTCATACATGGACACATATCACGCACCACACCACACACATGCACACACATATACCACACGCACATGTATGCACACACACCAAACACACATAGATACACATACCACATGCACACCACACATACACACACACATAAACACCATACCATACACACATCACACATAAACCACATAACATACACATACACATGCACACACACCACACATCACAAGCATATATACCATACCACACATACCACACTTATATCACACACATGCATACACACACATCACACCACACACACATATACACCATACCACATACACCTCATACACGCACCACACATATACCACACACATGTGCATGCATACAAACACACACATCACACAATACACACCATACCACACACATACACACACCACACCACATACACATACACACACCGCACCACATACACACACCACACGCACCACACCACACCCACACCACGCACACATCACATACACACACCACACCACATACACACACACACAAGAAGCAAGACCATGCACCCTAAGCTGGCACAGCACAAGCTCCTGAGGGGATATAACAGGACTTGGGTTTCTGGTCTGCGGTTCTGGTTTTCACATCTTCTAATGCTTTCTGTCGGCTGCTCCCCGAGGACTGGATCCTCGGTGGCTCCCTACTCAGCCTTCAGATGTTGGATTTAATCTCGCTTTGGTATTCACAGGGAACATGCTCAGAGTTTGGCTTGGTTTTGTTTGTGCAAAGGACGAAGGAAATTAACTCATATAAACCACAGCGTGTCTCTCATTATACATTCCCTCTGTACCTGCCCCAGAGGCCACTGGCTTCTGTGTTGTTGAAACAATAACCAAAGCACAATAAGTCGTCGCTGGAGCTTAGTCTCCTGGACAGATGGCTCAGCATCTTCTCATCACTCAGCACCAGAACAATAGGCTGAGGAGTCTTTTCTTCCACGCCAAGGCTTGCTGTCTTTGTGTTTAATTAACCATTCTGCTTTCAGTCTGTAAATCAGACAGCAAATTTTGTTGTTCTTAATGTGAAGCAGAAAGACCTGAGGCAGGGGTGAGGGTGGAGGGCGGGGGACGGGGTTGGAGGAGGGCTGTCCAGGCGGAGGTGGAAGTGTGGATCTGATGGGAGGTGGAGGGGTGGGGGTGGAGATGTGTCCAAGGTGGAAGGATAGAGGTGGGGGGTAGGATGCAGGGGTATCCAGGTGGAGGAAGAGGTGGGGTAGAGGGGTGCGGTAGAGGGG
>NW_004949136.1:327114-328688 GCF_000317375.1 Microtus ochrogaster | reverse complement strand
AAAAAAAAAAAAGTGTCTTTTTCTCAACACCAAGGACCAGAAAGCTCTGCAGAGCCCACCCACTGAAGCTATTATCCTTACAAAAGAACACATCTCCCCATTGGCATGACTGAACCTTCTTCCAAATGGCCTCACTCTCCTGATGGAGTCAGGTCAAGCAGGGGCTGCTGGGCGATGCCCAGATGGCTGGAAGTAAGCACCATGCCACATGGTGGAAAATCCACAGCCCCCACTGCAGCCTTGGGATTCCCATCGAGGGTGCATCTGAGGGGCCGACTGACTTGCCCACGGCAGTCACTGTGCTAGAGAACTGGGGGATCCACCTGCTACCTCACCAACACCCAACACCCCTGTCCAGGGCTGGAAGGAGAGGCCATCACGGGAAAAATGGCTGTGTTCCCCAAAAAGGGCGGTGTTAACAAGGAAGGCAGGCAGAGGATGAAATGGGACAACCACCATGTTTGAAGAGATAAAAGCTTGCCTTGTGTCTCAGACGCAACCCCGAGCTGTCTCTTTCCCCCCTCACAGTGCCTGAGTATCCCAAACTTTACCCAGTTGCCCACTCTACGGACGAAATGAGCCCAGCTGGAGGACCAACTTTCCTCAAGCTCTACCATAGCCCGGTCCTAGCGGCATTGCCCTTCCCTGGATTTCCACCTCTGGTCACAGCAGAGGCTGGGATGGCTCAGCCTCGCCCCAACACAGATATCCCAGGCTGCCTGCCTCCAATCCAAGCTCAGTCCATGCGCAGTTTGGTTCAAGCTCAAGACAAGAACCAACTCAAACTGGCCTAAGCAGAAAGAAAAGCCCATCTCAGCTGCCCATCAACCAGGGCCCAGCATCTCCCATCTTGTCTCTCTCCTCCCCTCCACCCTCTTCCACCACACCATTATTGCGTTTCATGGTGCTGTAGTGGCTGCCAATGACTCTAGGTCTCCATGCTCAAACCTCTAGGAAAAGGAGCTCTTCAGTCAGTCACTGCTTTAGGCCTGCCTTCGGTTGGCATAGAACAGGCCATTTGCCCCTTCCTGAGCCCAGTGTGGCCAAGGGGACACTGTGCTGATTGGGTTAGGCCAATCATGTGCATTGCTAGCATTGCTGTACGGTTGACTCCAGCCACAGCCACAGAGTGTGCACAGCCTCTGAGACAGTGACAGTTGCTGTGGGGGAAGGGCAGAGAGAAAACTCAGAGCCCTGTGTATTCGTTACCTGCAAGCTCCATTCCCAGAAATGTCAGCTATTGGAGATAATTCTTGTTGTTTAAAGAGAGTAAAAATGTGCTTTTCAGTCTTCGATATAATCCTTCAGAGAAATAAATCAGAAGAAAAAGCAGGACTTCAGAGGCTCTGGTAATCACATTGTTCAAATAGCAAAACAAGTACTCGGGCTTGGTGTACATTTAGCTAAGCCCGTCATGGAGCCTCTTCTCTTGTGACATCACGCAGTCTTCACAGAGACCCTGCGGGACAGTGGTTGGGTGGACATAGCCCCAGGAGAGCAGCAGCAGAGATGGCGTGGACAAGGTCAAGTCAAGAGCAGCAAACATAGCATGGACACAGTCAAGGAGAGAGCAG
>NW_004949136.1:323426-326409 GCF_000317375.1 Microtus ochrogaster | reverse complement strand
GCTTCTTCTGCAAGATTCCCATCTTGAGACAAGGAACAATAAGAATACTAACTGGTGTGGCAATGAGGGGTGGGGGACAGGCCACTAAAGAAGAGTAAAAGCGGAATGCAAACTCCATATCCACCCACTGCAGTGCTTTGGCCTGGTAAGTGGCTAGAAGGTTCCAGAAGGTTCTGCCCACTCTGTGTGTTCTGCAGAAAGACAAGCTCAACTCAGCCCATAGGGTCCTTGGAACATGGGGGCAGGCAGGTATGCAAGTTAGGTGCACAACAATGAGGGGTGCTGGTCTGGACATTTTGAGGGTGTGTTAAATCTCAGTCCCATTGCGTGTTATTCAGAGAGAGAAACTGAATAAAACCATGGCATGCAGAGGTGGGGATCCTCAAGGTGATTGGGGTTAAATAAAGACCCATGGTTGAGTTCTGAAGAGGGACAGGGAAGGAGAGACCAATAAGATATATATGCATGCATGGGTAGGAGCGTGTACACACACACACACACACACACACACACACACACACACATACACACTAGCCCTGTGCTTCCTCAGGACTCAGCCAGTAGGATGGCTGTCACTAGACAACACAGCCCCCTTGATTTTGAACCTTCAGAAATTTGCTTCCAAGTAACCCACTTTTCACTGACACTTGTCCACTTTGGACCATGCTTGGTGGTGCACACCTCTAATCCCAACAGTCAGGAGACAAAGGCAGGCTCTCACTGCAGACAAGCCGTGTGCCAGCCATGCTAAGGGGCACACTGTCTGAGAGGCAAGCCTGTCCCAGTCTTGGCAGGAACAGCCACTTTATTTTTATTGAGCTCTACATTTTTCTCTGCTCCCCTCCCAGCCTCTCCCCTCCCCTTCAACCCTTCCCCAAGGTCCCCATGCTGCCAATTGACTCAGGAGATCTTGTCTTTTTCTACATCCCATGTAGATTAGATCCATGTATGTTTCTCTTAGGGTCCTCATTGTTGTCCAGGTTGTCTAGGATTGTGATCTGTAGGCTGGTTTTCTTTGTTTTATGGTTAAAAACCACTTATTAGTGAGTACATATGGTATTTGTCTTTCTGGGTCTGGCTTACATCACTCAATATGATGTTTTCTAGCTCCATCCATTTGCCTGCAAATTTAAGAATGTCATTATTTTTTTCCACCGTGTAGTACTCCACTGTGTAATTGTACCATATTTTCCTTATCCATTCTTCAGTCGAGGGGCATTTAGGTTGTTTCCAGGGTCTGGCTATGACAAACAATGCTGCTATGAACATAGCTGAGCACATGTCCTTGTGGCACAATTGGATATATACCCAAAAGTGGTATTCCTGGTCTTGAGGAAGGTTGTTTCCTAATTTTCTGAGAAGTCACCATACTGTTATTCAAAGGGGCTGTACCAGTTTGCACTCCCACCAGCAATGGAGGAGTGTTCTCTTTACCCCACAACCTCTCCAGCATAAGTTGTCATCAGTGTTTTTGATCTTGGCCATTCTTACAGGTGTTAAGATGAAATCTCAGAGTTGTTTTGATTTGCATTTCTCTGATGACTAAGGATGTTGAGCATTTACTTAAGTGTCTTTCAGCCATTTTAGATTCCTCTGTTGAGAGTTCTCTATTTAAGTCTGTACTCCATTTTTTTAATTGGATTATTTGTTCTTTTGATGACCATTTTTTTTTAGTTCTTTGTCCTTCAGAAATAAGGACATTCTGGCTTTGGTGCTGCCTCTTAGCGAGGGATGCTGGACTGGCGACTGTCCTCACCTGTTGCTACAGCAACAGTAGAAAAGGGGGTCCCTGAGACCTCAGTTTGGTCTGACCCTCTATTGGAAAATAACTCTGCTTAGAGTTCTGCTTTGATAAAGCCTTTGAAGCCCGAGTCTCTCAGAATACACAGCAAAAGCCACACCGCATGGAAGGCCTAGTGGCTGGAGCCAGCCGGCGTCCTGGGCCTGCGGAAGGAAGCCACACCTCAGCACGTACAGCCTAATACACATATCTGGTTCCCCAGCTGCACAGTTCAGCCCCATCCCTTACTGGCGATTCCCTGGGAGCCAGGAGCTTGAATGGGCAAGGCCAGCAGTGTGCAGGATCCAATAAGACATAGCTCTGCCTCCATGCATGAGAGTATCCAGGAAGGGAGCACGGGGAAGGAGATCTCACTTGGGACTCCAATGGCACCTTGTACACACATGGCAGATACACACATACACACATATAAAATTCAAATACATCTCAAAAAAAAAAACAAGCTTTAACATCACCCCCCAGCCACACATCTACAACTGAGACACCTTCCTCAGTTGAGGAGAGTGGCAGGTTCCAGAACTCAGTGAACTCCCCAACGCTGGGCATGGATGCTGCTTCCAGACCCTGGTCCACGGAGAGCCTCACCACGCTACACAGTGGACAGAAAGACTTCCTCTCTGCTGAGCCTCCTCTATCTTCTCCCGTTCTTCCACGGGTGGCAGCGTGTATGGCAGGAGCAGTTCTCTGACTGGACCTGTGTCAGGCGGGCTGCCCTCATTTCTTATTATTTTCTCTGTGTGGTCTTTCCTGAAACTCGAGTGTGATGCAGAAAGTCCTGCCGTCACCCACAGCCTCTTATGTCAATGGTTGGCCTTAGGATCTAGGCGCTGAATGCTGCAGTCCTCCCAGCCAACTTAGCTCACCCCGAAAGGCAAGATGCCACCCCCACTTAACTGAGATGAGAGCTACTGTTGTGTCTCCAGAAGGAACACGGCAGTGTCTCCAAAAGTGCCACACCACCGTGACATTGTAAAAGTGACAGAGACTGAATGAAAGCTAGAAGCGGTGTCCCTCTGTAGCCAGGTCCACCATCCTGGTGACTGGCTTACTTTTCAGAAGCCTATGTGTGCACCAGTGACTCTGGGGGAAGCTTCTGCATTTCCTTTTCTCTTTAACCAGTTTTCATTCACCAGATTTCTCTGCCCATCTCAAGTGTGTGTGTTTCTTTGTAAAATGTGTCAA
>NW_004949136.1:315399-323167 GCF_000317375.1 Microtus ochrogaster | reverse complement strand
ATCACTGTGATGGTGGTGATGTTGCTATCACTGTGATGGTGGTGATATTGTTGATATCATCAGGTGTTGCTGGAGGCTGTGTGCTACCACCCTGACTTGAAATAATCACACAGAAGTCTGTATTAATTGCACTATTGTTTGGCCAATAGCTTAAGCGTATTTCTGGCTAACTCTTACATCTTAAATTATCCCATTTCTATTATTTTACACTTTACCATGAGGCTTGTGGCCTACCAGCAAGGTTCCAGCTGGGAGGGGGGGGCACTCCATGGAGTCTCCTGACCCCGTCTTCTTTCTCCCAGCATTCAGCTTAGTTTTCCTGCCTAGCTCTACTCTGTCTGATCACAGGCCAAAGCTGTTTCTTTATTCATTAACCAATAAAAGCAACATATATACAGAAGGACTTCCCACACCAATCGGGCAATGATAGTGGCAGCAGAGACGGTGATGGTAGTGGTGATGTTGATGAGGACAATGGTGAGAGATATCAACCACAGTCATGGTGAGGGTGATTCCAATGACTATGTTGGGGAGGAAGATGATAGTTTCACCAGTTGTGTTAATGCTGGTGGTGATGGTGATGGTGGTGATGACCGTATCAGCCACAGTGATGATGAGGGTAACAGGGATAGTGATGGCACTGACAATGGCAGCTAATGCCTGAGTAGGATCTGAGGTTTGCTGTGTGCTACCAAACCATCCCCATGCATTGTAGAATGCGCCCAAGAAATGGTCTCCTACTTGCCCCACTTAGGAGACAGGGCATCTGTCAGACTATTTAAGAAAGTGTCCAGGGTCACTCAGCCTCCAAAGCCTTCCGCCACTGAGTTACTTGAGTTTCCTAGATGAAAGCAAGCAAACCCCAGGTGTCCTTCTAAGAATTCTGACGGAGCTGGGAACTCTGCCCTGAGGTATGTCAGGCAGTACTGGCAGGGAGCTGGTGCCAGGCAGAAAATGAAGAGCAGGCACTCTGCAGGCTTCAGGGGAGCTTGGTCCTCTTAGAAGTTGGCAAAAGGGAATGAAACAGAGACCCACTACAGGGCAGGCATGTGGAATGGATCCACCAGCCTCCGCGGAGAGGCCTGCCTTGAAACATGTGGGTCCAAGCCTCCTGCTCTAGGGGCTGTAGCCGTCAGCGTGGGCTGCCAACAAGGACGAAGCCTCACAGAGGGTTCCTCTGAGGAAGCCTCATGGGAGCAGCCGCTGTGCCTTAGGCCATTAGCCAGCTTCCTCCACACCTGTCTGCAGCATTCGGCACACTTAGAATTAGGAGCCAACCCCTCAATGCTGCCAACGCTCCAGGCAGACTCTGTGTGTATATATACATGTGTGCACACCCTTGGGAGGCTGGCCCTGCTTTCCAAATCCCTCAGTAGGCGTAAGCACTTCACTGCAGACTGCAGACCCTGTCACTCAAAACGAATGCCCGCCACGGTCAGGAGACCGACTGCAATCACATAAACCAACAGCCCAAGTCAGCGGGCTCGTCATTGGGAAATTGTTCTCCCCGCCCTGGTCTATTTCACAGGCTTTGCATTCATCTCTCTAATCTCTTATCTGTGGCTATGAAATTGTATATTCCCTCTTAATAGGCCCACCAATGTTACAGATGAATAGTTCCATAGCCGGCAGTGCAGGAGAAGCAGGCATATTAAAGAAAGGTGCGCGTTCCTTGCACCCACAGCCGGTGTCCCCGGATCCCTCCGCGTACTGAGTCTTAATAAGCTGAGCCTTGGTTGGTCTGGCATCAGCCTAGGGAAGGAGGAACGGCAGGAAAGAGACACAGTGGTCACCCTGCTAGGGGAACTCTGTGTGTGTGTGTGTGTGTGTGTGTGTGTGTGTGTATGTGTGTGTGTATTAGAGAGAGAGAGAGAGAGAGAGAGAGAGAGAGAGAGAGAGAGAGAGAGAGAATAGTAGGGCTCAAGGACAGACAAGAGGGGGGAAACCCCCTTCCTTTGCTGACACCTCATAGCGAGCTCCTCAGTAACCTCCTTTTCCTTTCTGCTCTCACAAAATTGAGCCCATCTTTCTTTCTGGTTTGAGTCTTCTATGGCTCCAAATGGTGCCAAGACGCTGCCCCAGCTCCGTACTTCACAGACCATTTTCCTTTTCCGCCATTTCTCACCCCTGACTCCTTGGCTCTGCCCTTGCTCTGTCTCCTTCACTGGGATTTCCTGCGGCAGTCTTGGCTTCTATGTCCCCAGCCAGACTGTCCTGCCCTCCTGTGGTCATCTCAATGATCACCAAACTTCAAGGCTACTGGAGAAGACTGGCTGTCCCCAATGGCCATGGCTATAAGATCCTAATTCATACTCTCCAGAACAGGTAGAATCATGGCACCCAGAAGACCCGCCTGAGCCCCAATATCTGGATCTAGTGTAAATGACTGCTCTTTAGACAAAGGGTCTTTGCATGCCTATTATATTAAGGTGTGTGTTTGCATGTGTGGTGTGTGTGTTTATTGTGCATGCACAAGCACGCTTGCAGAAGTTCAACATCAGGTGACACCCCCATGTAAAAAGTCCACCTTGCTTTTGAGACAATGTCTTTGCTTGCCCGGATTTCACCATTCAAGCTAAGCTGTGTGACTTACAAGATCCCATGTTCTACCTGTCTCTGCCTCCCCACACTGGGGTTACAAAAGCGTGTGACCACACCCAGGTTATTATTATTATTTTTTTTGCATAGTTTCTGGGCATGGAACGTAGGCTCTCGTGCCTGTCTAGTAAATACTCTACGGAAGCGGCTATCTCTCCTGCCTTAAGATAAGATCTTGAGATAAGGTCATGCAGACCGGGGTGGCCCAAACCTAATACAAACCCAAAGAGGGGAGATGTATATGGGTCATGCAGATAGTCAAACCAGAACACACACAGGAGCTCTTTGTGCTTCCCACGGGACTCTGGAGTCCCAGGACCAAAAGAGGAGCCCTGATTCCCACATCATCCCCTCTCCCTGGCAGGAGCTGGGATTTGAAGCTACAGGGGAGTCTTCCCTCGGGCAGCTGTGAGGCACGCACCCTGTCCAATACCACGCAGCTTCCTATACATCCATTCTGAGAGGACCTATCAGCTTCCTGGAGGTACTTCGCACATCACTCCACCCTCAGGAGGGCCCTTTCACTCTCCTGGCCCCTAAGCTATGGAGAACACTCGTGCTCCATTCTGGAATAAACTCTATGGCACCAGCTACAGATATAAAAAGTAACAATCATAAATATTATCCAAGCATCATTCAGGTACAAGGGGCGGAATCAAGTGTGCCCAGGGCACAAGCACCCTGCTTTTGTGCTGTCCTCAGGCCCAGCAACAGCCCCCGTCAGGAGAAAGAGCCTTGTCACGGCTTCTGACTGCAGGGCTTACCCAGGGGTCTCCGCCTAGTTACTGAGGCTCCAGCTGGATCTCCAGCGCCGACTGTCAGTATCATCTCATTTGCTGGCTGGTCGCTTTCCATTATGTTCTGCTCTGCTCTGGTCCCCACCAGAAGTCCCTGATGCTGGGAAGACGTGGCCTGCCAACAAACACCACCCACCCCCACTGTAAAAGTTCAGCAGCTCTCGGGTCTCTCTCCATATTGTAGATTGCAAGCTCTGTATGCTTGACATTAGCCAAATCTAGGGATGCTAAGACCCCCCCAAACACACACACACGCATACATGCATACGTATACACACATACACATATGCACACATACATACACATGCATACACACACAAACACACATACAAATACACATATACACACATGCATACTTATACACACATACACACATGCACAAACACACATACATACACACAAACACACATACAGACACACATACAGACACACATGCATGCATACATATACACACGTACACACATGTACAAACACACACACAAACACACATACATGCACACAAACACATACAAACACACAATACACACATAAACACACACATACATGCATACATATACACACATACACGCATGCACAAACACACACATACACACACACACACCACATGATCACTGTTCTGTGGACTACAAAGCTGGCTGCGGACCCTGAGCAAAAGGCTCTGCCCTCAGGAGCCTGCATCACGAAGAGGTACCTAGACAGAGAGCAGCTCCAAATGCCTCAGTGGTTTCTGACAGAAGTCAGGCAGAAGGACTGTTCCCCAAAAGGGAGGCTACAAGAGTGGCCGGGAGAAGGTATGAAGTTGGGTTCACCACTGTAAAGTGGCTGAGATCCAGGGAGGGAAGTCAGATAGGATTGTACCTTAACACAGAGAAGGGCAGAATCTGAAGAAGCAGGGAGCCCAGGGGCAAGAGTACACCCCTAGAAAATGAACCAAAATCAAGGGTTGGAGGACTGGCCCCGACATTCCCAGGCTAGCCTGCCACCTGCCAGGGGCCAGGTTGTCAAGGGTTTCTGGAACTGTTTTTCACAACCCAGAGGACCATGTGATGGGCCTGTGCAAGGGACTGCTTCTGAATGTCACCTGGGAGCATCCAGAAGAGGCAGCCATGGTGAGAGGTGCTTGAAGACCAGGGTTGAGACTCTTCCTGTGAGGATGTGAGTGTGGATGGATGGAAGATGCTTCCAAAGGATGTGGAGAATGGGGAGGGCAGGGTGAGAGAAGAGGGTTGCTGCAGTGGGGACTAAGGAAGGGAAGATTGGGACAGACACTGTTAGAATCTGCAGAGCTGGAATCTCATTCATCAGCTCCAAAGGTGGAGGACAGAGGCCTGAAGTTTCGCTTGCTTGTGCTTGGCTGTGCTAGGGGTGGAAGCCAGGGCCTTGCACGTGTTAGGTAAATGCTGTGCCACAGAGCTACTACTGCTCCCATTTTAGACCCCAGAATTTGGTCCTGATGTTGGAGAGCTGTTTGGGGCAGGAGGATGAGGAGAATAGAGTCAGATGGTCCTGAACTGAGCAGCGTTTGTGCCTACAGGGCAGGGCAGAAAGCAGTAGGCACTCAGACCATCTAAGATCTGACACAATAGGTGTGCAGAGAACCAGCTCAGACCTGACTTTAAAATCTCCCATGCACAGCCATGAGAGTATCAGCCGAGTATGGGTAGCGCAAAGCAGATGGTTGTTCCCCTGCCTCACTGCTGTGCACAGACACCTGCAGCAACACAAGGAACGTTTCCATGCAAGGGCCAAGGATGCGGTTCATCACAAAGGGGAAGGCATTGCAGCAGGAGTGCGGATTTGGCTGGCCACCCAGCTTCCATGATTGAACAGAGGAATGCAGGCAGGAAGTGAGGCTGGCTCTCAGTCCTCAAGGTCCTCCACCAATGACTCCCTTCCTCCATCAGGACTTCACTTACTTCCAAAGAAAGGCCACCCACTGGGGAGAAAGTGTCTGAATGCATAGATCTATGGTCATATCTCATACTAAAAAGCTACAGCAGTAGTCTTCTGGATTGGCTCCAAAGCATGAGAGAAAAATGATACTAGAAGTGGTTGAGACTTAAGTAATGGAAAAATCCATTTCAAAGGTTAGGTAACCACATCCCCATAAAACAAGAAGCTGGAGATGGGATGGGGTTGGTGTGCCTCCAACATCTCATTGCTTCCGTGGGATGCCTTGGTCTCTTGGGTCCCAAGGCATAAAGCTTCCAACTTGCTTCTTTATCTACCTCACAATGGCAGCTTGGTTTTATTTATCTTTTTTTTAAATCAGTTTTTCACCTTCTTTCTTTTCTTCCCTTTACCCCCCTCTTTGAATTGAATTGTATATTTTTTTCAGTATGTCATTTATTTCCCATGTCAAAGTGTAGTTAAATCCCTTCTGAGTTATAGTTCAGTGCCAAACAGATTTTGAACTGTTCATCTTTAAGAAGGCCGATTTTTACCTTCACATAATATGCTATTTGACAAATAAGGTAAGAATCTTAATTATGTCTATTTATTGATTCAGTGTGTGCGCATGTGTGTTTGTGTGTGTGTGTGTGTGTGTGTGTGGTGTGTACATGCTACCACACACAAGGGAGGTCAGAAGACAACCTGAGGGAGTCAATTCTCTCCTCCTGCCATGTTGGATCTGAGGATGGCTCACTGGCAGCAGCAGGCACCTCTACCCACTTAGCCATCTTGCCAGACTAAGGCAAGAATTTTATGGCAGCCAATTTTGTTGCTATTTCTGCATTGCTATTTGTAGATTTACTTTGCCATACTTTACACTCATATGGTCCAACCCCATCCCAATAAAATCTCTATTGTTTTAAGGAGTTGTTGGCCTTTTAGCTGCAATTAAACACGTGAACCAAGCAGAGGCAGGCCCTCAGAATGGGCCAGCTCTTGTCTGCTCTGTGCCTTTCTTCCTCTGGTTCTGGATGCTACCTAGCTTTCCCCCCTCCATCTCTTTTCTAAGCCCTGAGAAGACTTTCTTAGCAATCCCTCTAATGTAAGTCTGTTGGTACTAAATTAGCTCAGCTTTTGTCTCCATAGAAAAAGCATGCCGCATCTTCACTATGCCTCCGTATCTGAAGCTACTGTCTCTAAATGCATAATTCTAGATTGGCAGGCTTTTGTGCCTCTCGCCCACTCTAAAGATGTCATTATGTTATCTTCTGGGCTTCTACCGTGAGAAATCAACCTCAATTCACATCCATCTCCTGCATTCAGAGCGTCTTTTTGTCTCTCTTGGGATTAAAGATTCCATCTTTATCTCACAGGCTCATCAGCTTGAATTTTATGGATGTGAGTATGGCTTCTCTGTATATTTACCGAGCTTCTCAAATCTGTGGGTTAACGACTTTCGCCAATGGTGGAAAGTTCCCTGGCATGCGCGCTCCCTCTTCTATGATGTCTTCTGCTCCATTTTCACTGTCTCCCTTGGCTTTAAACCCACACGTTTTAGACCATTTGATCCTACACACAGATTGTGAGCGTTCCTTTTACCACCTTGTATAGCTCTCTACATTTCAGCGTAGATAATTGCTATAGACCTGTCCTCGGTGTTTTTGAAGGATGGCTGAGTGAGTCCAGTCCCTCTTAAGCTGTGTAATAAATTCTTTGCTCAGTCTGTACTTTAAATATACAACATTTCCATTTACTTTTTTTTTTTTACAGCCTTTAAGTTGCCGAGGAGAATTCTTGTCTCTTAGCTGTTTGAGATGTTTATTTTTGTGAACTTTTTATATCCAAAACCAGTTCAGGTTTATACAGGAGTTGCTGACAAGGACAGGGATTCTTGTTTACTGATTGTGGCCAAGACCATTCACTCCAAATCAGTAGCCGCACGCTCTTCCCTGGTGTGCATGTCCCCCTGGGAGTCACCTGCTGAAGTTCTGAGCCTGAAGTTGGTGGGATCAGAAGATAAGTCCTTCGGTAGGTGATACGATTATTAGGGTAAAGCTTTCATTAATAGGACCAGTGCCCTGATAAGAGACCTCCAAGGGTAGGAGACATGGCCTGATGCTTAGGAGCACATACTACTCATGCAGAGGACCCAGGTTCAGTTCCCCACACCCAGGTGGTGGCTCACAACCTTCTCTAACTCCAGCTCCAGGAGATCTGACACCCTCTTCTAGATTCTATCAGCATTGCTCTGATGTGTGCATCATGCACATGCACACACACACACACACATACACAATTAAAAATGAGAGAGAGAGAGAGAGAGAGAGAGAGAGAGAGAGAGAGAGAGAGAGAGAGAGCGCCTACTCACCCAATCAGATAATTATATCACACTGTTGTTCATTGCAGTCATGTCAACCTTTGTCTTTGGTAAGCTCCAATTAATGGGATGAGCAGACACATGCACCTTGGGTAGATCAAGC
>NW_004949136.1:310879-315299 GCF_000317375.1 Microtus ochrogaster | reverse complement strand
CTCTGTGCACCAGGAATTGGCCTTCTGGACGGTCACTCGGTCTCCTCCTGAACTCTGAGTTCACGACTGAGGAAGCACCCCAGCTTGAGCAGACACACACAATCTCACCCTTCCTAGGAAGACTCTGCCCCTTCCCAACACGGAAATTTCACATTGTGAAGTATTTGATGCACTTATCAAAAGTAGCCAATAAAAACTGAGCAAACATAGCTAGCAATAGGTTATTTGGATGTAATCACCCTATGGCCAATTTTCCCACTAGCAACAGGATGCACCAACGCACACAGTCTCCACAGCCTCCCCAAACAACATTGCCACCTGGTGATCAAGTATTCAAACATGTTGATGCAGTTTTGAGATGACAGAAACTTTCTAGGCTCAGATGTGCTTGACCTAGGGATTTAGGGTACCAGAAATTCAACAGTCACCCAAACTCCATTCAAGATGGTGGCACCCAAGTTCGTTGTCCAGGCTGATGAAGAGACGTAAGGTGAAAACAAGAAAATTGGGGAAAGTGAAACTCCTGAAAAGAGTTGGGGGTTCCTAAGAGAGGGAAACCATTGAACTGTTTTGTCTATAGCTGGGCAACAACTATACAGAAACTGAGGTCATTTCCACTGGCGAGAGTGTGACTGTCAATTAGACTGTGGTTGTATGTTTAATGACCAGCTTGTCACTTGCCATGGCAGAGAGCTTTCTCTAGCACAGCCTCCAGATGAGGCTTAGTCATTCTTGGTTTTCCTCAAATACAGCTCCTTAACTACGAATGTTCTGGGGTGGTCAGGGAGTGGTCTGGGGTTCTCTGGAGTGGTCTGGGGTGAGTGGTCTGGGGTGGTCACCTTTCTGAATCAAGTATTCTTAGAAACTATCCTGACCTACAATTGATTCTGTCACATTTAACTGCATCAGAAACAAGAACCAACGAAAAGATGACAGTGCCCTGCATATGGCCCCTGAGTGTCCTGTGAGGGGGCCAGTGGCCTGCTCATGCCAACTTCCTGCAAGTGGGCCAGTGGCCTGCCCATGCCAACCTTGCTTCCCAGAGCCCTTGCTTTCCCCTCATCTTATGTGGGAGGTGGAACAGAAGGTCCACTTTCAAAGTTAAAATGCCTTGAGAGGTAGCTATCAGTAGTGAGAAGCTCTAGAACCCAAGAAGGCTTGCTTGTCTGGCTACCTACAACCAAACCGGATGTTTCATGCAGAGAATTATTAACAGCAAGCAGACATGACAAGAACGTGAGCCAAAACGGTCTAAAATGAGCAGGACATAAAATGTAGAAATTAACCCTTGTCTTTGTTGAGAAATAGGGAAAGTGTAAGTGATGGGTGGCTTACACGATTGACCTCCTGATTGTGCAGCCAGTAAGTTTCCAGATCTGCCCTATGGTTCCCTTCTTGTGCAAAACAGTCAAAGTTCATCTCTCTGGCCTCATCACTCAAGCCACCACCCTCTTGTTGGGACTTCCCCCTCAATAAGGGCAGAAGCATCCCAACACTGATGGATGGAGTGTGGGAAGGCAGGCTTTTATTTATTTTCAGAGACCATGAAAATAATATTGAATGGAGGGGTGAAGTGGGGTTCAGCTCTGAACAATGAAGGAAAAGCAGGGACTCAGGTGTAGATCGGGGGTGGAAAATGACTCAGACAACCTTAAGGGTTGCAGTTAGACCAATCTAGGAGCTTCACTGAAAGGAGGTGTGGGTTCCCTGGTGGATGCAGGGTACAAAATAAGGCTGGCAATCAGATCTAGGGGTGGCGGTGAAGGGTTCTGATTAAACTACCTGGCTGGATTCTTTGTAAGCTCAGACCTAAATACACAGACGAGCCCATGAGAAAGGGTGGGAGCAGCCTTGGATCTGCCCAAGAGACTGTGTTAGCCATGAAGGTATGATGGCCTCCTCAGCCTTCCCTGCCAGGGGCAGAAATTGAGCCAAGCACGCTTCAGTACAACCAGAGAAAACTTCCCACTTCCGGGGCACACCGACGCTGTCAGACTAAGAGCCCCGAATTCCAGAAACTATGATGGGTCTTCAAGGTAAACACCTGATCCAGGGTCTGACTCACCTGGTGTGTGGGAATGGAGAGAGCGTCCCAAAGTACAGGGTTACAACAGCAAGGAACTCAAACAGGAACACACAAATATATCTCCAGAAATTCCAGACTAAAGGATCCCAGGAGCCAGCCTGGAGCTCTCTGGTTGTGCCAAGAAAGGACACCAAAGAGGTGACACCCTTCTCCCCTGGACACCCATGGACACAGTAACAACAAAAGAGGTGACACCTGTTTGGATAGCGTTCGAGTGTTTTTCCCATGTGACTCCCCATCTGTGTGGAGGAAAGAGGAAATGGCATTGGGGTGCTCAGAGAGTGGGTTCTTTCAAAGCCTGGGGGAGACGATGACTGACCTATCAACAGACAGAGACCCCCACAGTAAGGCTCTCAGTTGAGCGTCAGGCCTTAGCTGTGGAGTGACAGTCAGCTTAGGGGAAACAGGAAAACCTAAGTTTGGATTCACGTTCTGCCCAGTACTTATAGTGTAACCTGAACTAGTCCCTCACTCTTTGTGGGCTCCTTTGTCCCAGGGATAAACCTGCAAGAGCCTAGGAATAGGCTTTATAGACACAGGCAATGACTTGTGTACTGGAGCACCTCCACTGACTCCACAGAAGGGGAGGCTGAGCCATGACGGAGGAGGGGTGATCCTCTAGAAGGACAGTGCTCCTCTTAGAAGCAGTGTCCCCTAGTGAAGATGGCAGGTCCTTTAGGAGGAGGGACTTAAGGAAAGGAAGTTGGGTCTTTGCAGGGACCCAGATCCCGCCTCTTCCTTTCACTCCCCAATTCCCATGATGTGAGAAGCTTCCCGTGTTACACTTCAGTGGCAAGAGACCAGACAAGCCCAGACTGAAACTCCAAAAGTAAAGCTCTGGCATTTCATCACGGAGACAAACAGACACTAAAGAAGAGGGTTGTTGTGGTGGATAACGTTAAGGGTACCTACCCCTCAAATGCTCACATGCTGAGAGCTAGTTCCCAATGCGGTGGTGTTGGGGTGAGTGCTGTCGTCTTGGGGGTGCTGCCTTCAGGGACGGTTTGCACTGCTGGTTCTCACGGGCCTGGGAGGTACTGAGGTGGCACAGGAAGTCAGGCGAGATTACGGGGAAGAACTCCTTAAGCCACTTTCTCGACCCTCACTGTCATTGACGTGATAGAGTGAGGCCACTCATGGGCTTGGCCCCTTGGATACACATTCATTACTTCCTGCTTTGTCACCGTCTGGACTGCCACCCAAGGGCCCTCATTAGATACCAAATGTGTGGGGCAATCTAGCCACAGACCTGTGACTTCCAAAAATGTGTGGAAGAGAAGGAAAAGAAACCCTTCAACCCTTCACACAGTAATTTCCAGCATCCAGGGGCTTTGCCATAGCGACACATAGGCCTGTCCGAGGGCCAAGTTCTCTTTCAGGGCAGCTGAGATGACCTGTCTGGCTTCATGTCTCCCCTGCATCCAACCCATCCTCTAGCAGGGGCCCAGTTCCTAGGCTGGCTGGCTGAGTGGTAGCTGTCCCTAGGCTCTGGCCAACCTGAGGCTGTCCCAGCCAATAGGCAGACAGCACCCTCTGTGGCTCAATTCCCTACCCCGGGTAAAGGAACCGTGTTCAGCCTTCCTTCCTGCGTTTCCACAATCAATGTTTACACCCCACTTCCCCTCAGCCTCCCCTTCCCAGAGCCCCTCCTTTTCTATTTAAGCAAAACATGTTCAAACATGCCCTCTTCCCCTACTGGGGACACAGCCAGCCTGTGATGTTGGTGTAACATTTCAGAGAATGATTGCAACATTTGTGTCTGTTTGCCAATCCGAATATCGATTTTCTCCAGAAATGAAATGTCACATCCATGAAATTCAAGGAGCAGAGGAAGGAAGCCAGCGTTGACACACGGCCGGCTCTGGGCAGCTCTTACAGAACTGCAGCGATGCCGCCCCTCTGTGTGTGGTAGCTGGTCTAGAAGAGCGAGTGCTGGGGCACAGACCCTCCGTGGGTGTCCCTTTCTATCTCTGATGCTTCGTTCCTTGTCAGGCCATTTGAGTTCTCAGGGTGTCCCCATACGGTGTGCTGGGTGCAAGGACATCCGTATGTGAGAGCTATCATGAGCACTGTTTGAGACGGGGTTTCTCTTTGGCCTGGAACTTCTGACACGTAGGCCAAGCTCGCCAGCCTGCACGCTTCCAGCGACCTGCTATTCTGTCTCCAGTCTCTCTGGGATGGCAGGGGTCACCACAGTGCCCAGCTTTCTACACGGACTCCAGAGGTCCAAAAGTGGGTTTTCATGCTTACAAGGCAAACTCTTTACCAACTGAGTTATCTCCTGGCCCCTTGTCCAGATTATTTTTCTAATTTATTATTATATGATGTGTGTAC
>NW_004949136.1:295373-310296 GCF_000317375.1 Microtus ochrogaster | reverse complement strand
TGTGATGTGTGTGTACATGCTGTGTGTGATCTGTGTGTGTGCTGTTTGTATGTGCTGTGTGTAATGTGTGTACACGTGCTATGTGTGATGTGTGTGTACATGCTGTATGTGATGATGTGCACCATGTGCTGTGTAAATGCCACAGCTTGTGGGGGTCAGAGGACAACTTTGTGGAGTCAGTTTGGTTCTCTCCTCCCATTGGGAAACTCAGGTCATTGGACCTGAGAGCCTTTACTATTCCTATCAACAGATTGTTGAGCAACCTACTGTGTGCTGGAAGTGACAGCAGGCCCAGGCCAAACAGAGGAAAGTGTCGGTCAAGCTAAGCTACCCTCCAAGGGAAACCAGGAGATCTGCTGGTTCCCCAAGTGTGTAGAATAACAAACAACCCTGAGATGAGAAACAGCTGGATGTCACAGAAAGCCAGGTGACGGAGAGGCAAATGGGCTTGCTGAGCCTCAGGGGCAGGAGTATACAACAATGAACACAGAAGCAGGGACCTGCAGTGCTGGTGTGGGGCTGGGGGGAATCACAGAAGCAGGCATCCATATGCCCAGTCCCAAGAGGACCCTGGAGATTATCCCTCCCTGTCTCAGGCCACCAGAATGCTAGGGGGAAGCTGTCAGAGACCCATCATAGCTGCCCGTCATCACTAGGCAAGCCTCTCAGGCCCTTGGTCTCAGAGAAGACTCACTACTCAAGGCTTCAGATGCACCCAGGCCTGGTGAAGCATTAAAACCAGGGCCTCTCCTGACCCAGCAGCTCTGCTACATGCTCCTGGTTAGTAAGTTCTAAAGCTCCCTCCGGGGTTGTTTACAATCCTGAGAGCTACACTAACAAATCCTGGTAACAAAGAGCCATTAGCTCACTAACCATCAGTAAAGGAACAGGTGCCCCAGCCTCCACCCCACCCCACCCTACCACCACCCCACTCCACCCTACTCCACCCTACTCCACCCCACCCACCCTACTCCTTAGGAGAAGTCACACAACAGCAGAAGCCACACCGTGGTCTTCTTGTCACTCCTGTTCCCTGCGATCAACTTTGGCTGAGGAGCAGCAATGCCACAGGAAAGCAGCCCCCCTGCAGGAGCATGTGAGCTCACACCGGACACTGACTGTGAATCCAGAGGCATTGGGTCCCAAGAATGGAATAGCTGCTCCACCTTTCTTCACTGAGGGCTGTGGGGCACATTCATTAGCCTGCAGGGAGTGCCTCTGTGTGAAGTCTCAGGCCATCCTGAGCGCCTGGCTCGTGCTGCAGACACGGCTACCCAGATGTATTAGCCACTATCCCTATGATGTGACAAAACACCGTACCCAAAACCACCCAGGGAAGGAGAGGGAAGGACAGAGTCCACCACAGAGTCATACGTCATAGGGGGGACGTCATGGCACCGTGGCAGGAGCCACAGCAGAAGGATAGACCTACGCGCAGGCACCACAGCAGAAGCGCATGGCCATGCTTTCACAGGCACCATAGCAGTTGTGTTCTTGGATGGCCTCTTCCGGAGGCAGGCGTTGTCTGTCCATCTTGAAGTTCACCATGTCCGTTACCTCCTGCCTGTAAGCACCCTGCAGTAGTCACTGCTGAAGAGAAAATACCAGCATGGAGATAGAAAGGAGAGGAGGGTTATAGAAAAGCCCGTGATTCCTAAGTTTTCATGTTTGGCCTTGTCCTGGCTCACCTCTCTGCTGCTGTGATAGACACCAGGAACAAAAACTCGGGGAGGAAAGGGTTTATTTGGACTGCAGCTTATATAGTCCTTCACTGAGGGAAGTCGGGGCAGATGCCCAAACAGGAACCTGAAGGCAGGAACTGCAACACCAGCCATGGACGGACACTGTTTAGTGGTTTGCTCCCCACGGCCTGCTCAGCCGACTTTCTTGTACTCTCAAGGACCACTTCCCCAGGGGTGGCCCACCCATGTCCCTCCCACATCAATCAAGAAATTTGCCCCACAAACTTAACTACAGGCGGGTATGATGGATGCAATTCTTCAGCTGAGATTTCCTCCTTCCACACATGCCTAGGTTCGTGTCAAATTGATCAAAACTCACCAGCACAGCCTACTCTGCTAATCAAGGAACTCAGATGAGCAGCGCATATAGAGACACTTAAGATGCAAAAGAGGTCTTTCTCTAGAAGACAGCCCCAAACATAGACACACAAACATATGAACATATGTACACACGTACATAAACACACATGTTTGCATGTGTATACACGAACATGCAAGTTCACATGTACACACATGCATGCAGCTACACATGTATATGGATATATTTGTATATGTACATACATGTGTGCACATGTAACTACAGGTGTGGATGTGTCAACTTGCACACATAGCAACATACTTGTGTGCAGGCATTAACGCATGAACATATGCACACATTCAAAACTCACATGCTTGTGCACAAACATGCACACACAAGAAGTTGTACATGTGCATCCAACATGCCAGTGACTGCCCCTTTCTAATACGTACAACAGACAGACACATGCCTGCATGTATGCACTACCTCACCACCACTGTGCACTGAGGATTGACCCTTGGTCTGTCCGTCTCTGTGACCCCTCCTCTTCCTTCCTGAAGTCAACACGGACTGACAGACAGGTGCTGCTGACTGGATCAGGGCAGCCTGAGGGCCTGGACATCACATCGGGCTCCGAGTCAACCACTCATCGAGATCTGTCAGAGATAAGACAGATCTGCTCCTTGAGGTAGACTCTGCAGTGCTCTGGTCCAACTTCACTTTATAAATCCCTGCTTCATAAACTGACCTTTGACCGGCAGCGTTGTACTGAGTAGCTGCTGAGATAACCTGCCAAAATATTATCCTTGGCACCGTCCCCCAGAGAGACGAATGTGCCGTTTGCTGAACCCTGACTGCTGAGGCAGCACTTGGGCGGGAGGGGAAGCTGCTTTTCATTTATTAGCCTAAAAAAAAATTATATCCTTGCATTTGGAGGCCTCGGAACAAGGCTGGCGGATTATGCATGCAAGTCCCTTCATTCGTCTGTCCATCCGCCCTTTAATTTATACACTGTTGGTGGTGAGATCATAAATAGAATTAAATGGACTTGAAAAGGCCCTGGGGAACGGGATGGAGTGTGCGTGCGGAGCGCGTGGCTGCAAGAGGCCACTTTAAGAACTTTAAGCTGATGTGTGGGAATGTGCTGTATACGTCATATTGACCAACAAGATGTGGGTGTTGGGAACCAAAAGGTCTAGGGGCAGACTAGCGAATGCTTATAGATTCCCACAAGACCATTGGGGAGCAATTGCCCCGCAGGCCCATCACAGTAGGAGCACAGGGAGGGCAAAGGCAGACAGTGCCTATCTTGGAGGGAGGGGCTTGGTAAGTGCTTGTTGCTAATAGGTGGGGCTGAGTTGGATTAGCACACAGTCAAAAGCTCTACCTTGGGGGCTGGAGAGATGGCTCAGCGTTAAGAGCATTGAGTGCTCTTCCAAAGGTCCTGAGTTCAATTCCCGGCAACCACATGGTGGCTCACAACCATCTGTAATGAGGTCTGGTGCCCTCTTCTAGCCTGCAGGCATACACACAGACAGAATATTGTATACATAATAAATAAATAAATATTTAAAAAAAAAAAAGCTCTACCTTGTTTCTTGGCAGAGGCTTCTAGACTCAGCCCACCCCACCGATGTAGAAACAATTACAAGTTTAAGAACATAGAAATGTAGGTGTATTTTTACTTCGTTTCCGTAAATCAGAAGACATATGACTCCACCCAGTCCTGTGCGTACAGAACCAAGATGCCAAGCAGGTGGGAAATCCGTGTGCAAAACTGACTGAGAAGGTCTGTCCTAGGCTCCTGTGGGCCATCAGCAGAGACACTTGGTGCTCCCCCACACTCCCCAAACCCAAAGGAATCAGGGTCCTGAAGTGGGAGGACCGAGGATGAGAAATGAAGAAATACAATGTAAAAGCTGTGACCAGAAGGTCCTGCAAAAGCTGGTGACTTCTGCCGAGCAGGTTCATTCCTAATTCTAACATCCTGTAAACTATTATCAGGGATAAAAATAGCCAAGGTCAGCAGAGTGCTAAGTCAGACGATGCTGGCAAAGGGAACACAGGATACCTCAGACCCAGCTGCCTAAGGACCGATCACCACAGCCCTGGGGGAGGAGTCAGGTCCCCAGAAACCATACCTTGATTCCTGTGAGGCACTGACTCCAGCTTCACATCAGCTTTGCCAAGCCCACTCCTGGACCAGGAAACGGAGCTAAAGTTCCCTTTGTCCTTTCACCGGGGCCTCGGAGAAAGTCCTGGCTTGGTCTGGCTCCCCACACCTGGGGTATCCAGGCAAACTGGGCAGAAAAGCTGCCCACTTTGGAGCCTGCAGTCCAGGAGAACTATGGTTCCTATTTCCTTATAGGCTGGATGTCTTTGACATGGCCAGACTCTGCAGGTCTCCCTCCTGCAGCCACACCGCAGCAGGAAGCCTCCAGGGAGCAGGGCCTGTGGGAAGGAAGGGAGAAGACAGAAGCGCGGCCTCTGCCCCTGGACTCATAGAGCCTTTCAAAGCCTGGCTGCAAGCAAGCCTGGCTGCAGCTGAGCCAGCTGATTTCCTGGTCCTGGCTTCTGCAGGGGGCTCAACAGACACAAGCTTCCCATGGCCCTGGTCCCCAGGAGTCAGACTGGAGTGGGATGGGTGTGGTCACAGGAGCCCTTTCAAAGGAAGAACGTTCTGAGTAGATTCTTGTGGGAAGAGCTTATCCACAGAGACACAGCCACTCCTGCCACGAGCACACATCATCACTGCCCCCCAGCCATGTCTTAGGACAGCATGGGACATGTCCGATCTCGTCTGTGTTATACTGGGGAGGAAACTGAGTCTCACAGCATTTTGAGGCCCCTGCTGAGTCTGAGCTTTCTGTGAACCAGGGAAAACACACCCTTTGCACTGCCAGTCAGGGCCCGGCCAGGCGCCACCCTTCCTGACCAGAGGTGCCCTTCACTCCTGAGGGTGATAACCTCTCAGTGAGAATAGTTTCCTCTCGTGCAAACACTCATGGGCACTCCTAAGGCCTTGGCACATTGCAAGGCCTAAAACTAGAGCTTTAAATAGAGCAAAAATCACTTCTCAAACCCACCAGGTCCAGTTCTCCATGGCTTTGCTCCTGCCCTCTCGCCCATCTGCCAGCCAGGTTTGCTGACTGTCCTGCCACTCAGGGTGGGAAGGGACTGGCCAGAACCCTGCTGAGAACCAAGTCTGACAGAAACAGGATGCTCTGATTTCTGTTCTGGTGGGGAGATAGAGGCCAGGGAGGGACTATCACCAGTGACGAGGGCAGGGGAATGGGAAAGATCAAGTTGGACAAGTTTCATGCTCAACACCTGGCCCCACAGACTCCTAACCCTTCTTACTGGGAAGCAAAGGGCTGGCCATGGTGGTATGATGAAGGTCTCTGGACTTATGGGCTCCCCAGGACATAGCCACGCCATCGAGAGTCCACTGTCAGAAGAGCTCACGGGCTCCTCTTGAGTTTTGTCTTCGTCCATTTTCTCCTGTTGCAACTGAAAACCAAAGACTGCGCAATCCCTGAAGGAGAGAGGTTTGTTTAGATCACAGTTCTAGAGGGTGGGTGTCCAAGAGCACGGTGCCAACAGCTGCCAAGCCCCCATGAGTGCCCGCATGGTGCAGTGTGGCACAGAGGAGGAGGCATGAGACATGAGAGCTCGGTTTCACAACAGACCCACTCCTGCCGTAGATCATTAAACCACCAGTCCGTTCCGGAAGCGGCCATCGTGACTCAATTACCTCCCGGAGGTCCTACCTACAGATGTCATTAGTGTGTGGCTGCAGAAATGGAGTTTCCTGTTCCTCAGGTTTTGCCGCTGTAGGAAAGCGCCTGAGACAATCGCCTTGGTGAGAAATGACGCAGTTAGCACACGACTTTGTCAGTTCCTTTCAAGAAGAGGTGGACCCACTGCTTTGGCCCCCACTAGGGGGAACAGGACACTGCAAACTCTTCATTTCATGGTAGAAGGCAAAGAGGAGATTTCCACACAGTCCCCTTCAAGGGGATTGGTCCAAGACCAGAATGATCCGAGGCCTCCTAATGACACAGAGACTCTCACGATAGTGCTGCCCTGTAGAGCAAGGCTTTAGCACATGGGTGTTGAGAGGACATTGTCTATAGTCCATAGCAGTCACCCCTGGTCCCAAGGACTCAGGTCTGTCTCACAATGTCAGCTGCACATAGCTCATCCCTCCCTAAGAGTCTCCAGCAGTGGTCTAAGGCTCACGTCTGAAGGCTCCACTCTGAGCCCTTGTGAAAATCAAAAAGGGATCACTATGAGTCCACATTCAAGGGTAGAACAGAAGCAGGGCTGAGCATTTCCATTTTAAAATAAGGGATTCCATAACAAAGAGAGGATATACAAGGGGGATCAGTCCAAAGTGAGACCTGAACCTGGCTTGCTCATGGACTCGGGCCCAGTTAGCTTTCTTATGCAGCCCAGGACCACCTGCCCAGGTGATGGTATCGCCCATAGTAGGCTGGACCCTCCTGCGTCAATAGAGACAATTGACAACCGCCACAGACAGATCCCAAACCAACTTGATGGAGACAATTACTCATGGAAACTCTTTCTTTCTGGGCAATTCCAGTCTGTGTTGAGTTGACAGTTACTGACAGTGCATTTGAGGACTGGGGAGAGGGTGGAGATTGCAGATTGCTGAGATGCCCTTGATGCCCCTGCCTTTCCTTTCTACTTCCTGTCTGGTTTTCCTGCCTACATTTCCTGCCTAGCCAATCAGCATTTTATTTAAAACATGATTGACAGATTACAAACAATTCTCCCGCACCAATTTTGATGCCAGATACTTGGCTGTCCTGTATTGGCACTAGAAACTGAACCCTCCTGGGGTGAAATCCTACCCATGCCCCTTTGGTATCCAAACTACAAAAATTTTCAACCTTTTTTCTTTGGTTTTAATCTCAATTTGTACCATAAAGTTGTCTAAAACAAATTTCTTCTGCCAGATAAAGTCATCCTGGCCCTTGCACAAAGCCCAAGTGTAGGACAAAATGCAGCCAACCCTTTCCCTATTACAACAAAGGAAAAGCCCAATTTCGTTCCCAGATGAGACCTTACATCCTTCAAAACCCAGCAGCTTAACCTGAATGCCTACATCTGTATCAGCATCCTGGTCTCGTCTCCCCTTCATCATAAAGACTCACTAAACTCTGGTTCACAGGAAGATAGAGAGACTTCCTGGTGGTTTGAATCAGAATGGCCCTCATAGGCTCATGCATTTGAATGCTTAGTCATTAGAGAGTGGCACTATTTGAAAGGATTGGAAAGATTAGGAGGTGTGGCCTTGTTGGAGGAAATGTGTCACAGGGGGTGGACTTGAGATTTCAAAAGCCCATCCAAGCCCAGAGTCACTCTCTTCCTGCTCCCTGCTGATCCCGAGGCAGAATTCTCAGCTACCTTTCCAGCACCAGGTCTGCCTATGTGTCACCATGCTTGCCACAGTGATGACAACGGAATAAGTCTCTACAACTGTAAACAAGCCCCCAATCAAATGCTTTCTTTCATAAGAGTTGCCTTAGTCATGATGTCTCCTCACAGCCACAGAACACTGACTAAGACAGATGTCTTAGTGGTTAAGAACACTTACTGTTCTTGGCAAGGACCTTGGTTGGCTTACTGGCACTCATATTGGGCAGCTCACACCCATCTGTAACTCCTGATCCAGGGGACATGATCTCTTCTGGCCTCTGAAGGTGCTGCATACACACACACACATAGACACACAGACACACACACGTATTAAGAATAAAATCTTTTTAAGTTCTTCTCACAGCATTCTAAGCTGTCTCTAGCCTGTTCCTTCAAACTCTCAGATTCATTCCACTTCCCATTTTATGTTATGTGTATGTGTGTTTTGATTGTATGTGTCCCTGTGCCCTGCATGCATGCAGTGCCTACAGAGGCCAGAAGAAAGCATCAGATCCCCTGGAACTGGAATTGCAGATTGTCGTGAGCCTGGGGTGCTGGGAATCAAACCCAGGTCCTCTGGAAGAGCAGACAGTGCTCTTAACTGCTGAGCCAGCTCTCCAGCCCCAAGACAATGAGAGAAAAGGCTCACTTGATTTACGATGCTGCAGTAACAATCAAGAAAACTGTGGCTTTGAGTCTCTGGCAGACTTACCAGTGGGTGTAATTGTTTAAGATGCCATCTTCACACTTTCACAGCTTTGAAAATCTACAGAGTACAACTCAGCATCCATCCTTGGTAAAACTCTTCTGGACTGAATGTGGAAATAACAAACGTGTATCTGAAGGGAGCAGGGGGTATGTGGTAGGCCAAAGAGTTAAACTTACAGTCAAGAATTAAGAAGAGAAAAGCAAGGTGCAGGGGCCCTATCAGCCCTTCAAGAAGTCTAAGGACCCAGAACCTCCTGCTATGCCCTCTTTCCCAGAGTTCCACAGAGCATCTCAACAGTGCCTCCCTAAGTAGTATACCTTTAACTTGTGGGGCCATTACCATATTCACACCAAGGACACCCTAGTACATTAAACCAAGGGACATGCCCAAGCCCTAGAAATGGCCTCCAGAAGCCGTTGACTTGGTTTCCTCCAGCCTCTTGTATTCCCCTGGACACTCACTTGTTTGCTAGTGCTGGCAAGGACATGTGGCAGCCCCAGTTGGAAGCCCAACAGAGGTGCTTTTTCACACCGTCCCGTAAGGACAGGAGGATCAATCGCACCTGCACCTGGGTTTCCAGGGAGTGTTGTCCAGGACAGAAGTAGAGACAATCTGAGAGAGTCCAAAGGGAAGAGAGGTTGGTGGCCTTTGGGTCTTATTTTTTGCTTTTACCTCTGCTGCTCAGACACACTCTCACTGTGTTTGCCAGCCTAAGCTCCCCAAAGTCCTTAACCGCCATAAAGAGCAAAGGACAGAGGTTGTCACCTCTAATCCTCCAAAAAAAGAAAAGAAAAATCTTCCTTCAGCCAACATCCGTTCACCCTGCAAGCGTGTATTGAGCAGATTAGAACGGCCCGTGCTTCTTCCCGGGGAGGAGCTGCAGAGAAGCAGCTGGCGGTAAATGCTGCGTCAATAGGTCAAATTGTTTAAGAAGCCATCTGTTCACTTCCAATGCTGCTAAAAATACACAATCAAACTCAACACTGGGTCGTGACGAGACTCTCCGGGAGCCGCTAGTGGACGGCTGTTCCTGCCCCGAGGTAACAGATACACACTGTAAGCCATAAGCTTCGCAGTTAATGCTCCCTGTCGAGAAAGTTAAACCTTACAGAAAATGCGCACATCTCCCAGTTTCATGTAAATAGATTTTTCTGAGGAGCAGACGCATACTAAAATCCGGTGGGGAGAGCAGCGTTCACTTCGTCCTTTCTGGGCTTGGAGTTGCTGGGTAATAATAGTTTTTCATTTGTTTGTTTTTTGTGTGTGCACTTGTGTCTCTTTTATAAATGCCCCTGGACTTTGTACACCTCTCTAGCCCACCAGTGTGAGAACCACAGTGAGAGACGAGAGCATCAAGGACAGCCTGTCCGCTAGGAGTCAGGTGACCTGGTGCAGCCTCTGGACAGGCTAGTAACAGGGAGCCCAGATGGTGGCTGAAGGGTTGGGTTCCCTGGACTGAGCAGAAGAGGGATGGCAAAGGTCCCGAAGTGAAGGCAGGTCAGCAGCCGAGGGCCAACAGGGTCCTTTCCTGAAGATTTAAGATGTCCGTCCATCTTGCTTGTGCGTGAGAGATGAAATGAACAAACACGGGTGAATGGGCTGGCCTCCGTGGGCCTCCTTCTCCAGGGAATGGTCCTGGGTCTCCTGAAAGATGTTCTTCCCACAGTTTAGTACCATGTCATTGTCATCTGAGTGACACCACAGCCTGCTGCGTGAGCTAGCCTAGTCTCCGGGGACCCAGACAGGCACATCAAAGAGCTGAAGAATGCACCTGTGTCTCCACACTTGTCTCTGGAGCTGGAGGTCCAGACTGACAACATCCCACCCACCCAGAGCCACACAATAGCAAGAGGGCTGAGGAGGGGACCAGAGTCTGGAGAAATGGACGAGGGGAGGCAGTTTGGACGTCAATCTTTTGAGTTCACAGAGAGGAACCCTAAGATACAGTTGTCTTGGCAATCCCTCCAGCTGAGTCTCCCGAATGGTTGGTCATTGTCTCTGAGGAGCGGGTAACGTCTGGGCCAGTCAAGGTGTTGCCAGAAAAGCTGAGCTCTCATGGGGACTTTGGGCGGAGGACACTTAATGTACAGAAAGAGCAAGAATGTCGCTAACAGAGATGTAAACAAATGTAATCGGTGATGCCACTGCCCTGGTGGGTCACTGCAGGCAGCTGCCCCTGCCCTGGACAGGGGGTGGAATGGCTTAGCCATCACCTGGAGCACTCAGATGCATATACAGACAGGAAGGGGTGGGTCAGCATGCAAGGGAAAATGGCTTACACATGCTATTGAAGAGCATGTAACTGACCCCTAAAAAAAAAAAAACTCACTCGGGCCCCTTGGAGACACTTTCCCCAGCCTTAACGTGAGCCAAGAAAGAGCATCGGCAATGGAATGCATGGATTCCATTAGAGGGATCCCCGGGCATTTCTCCTGGACCATTCCTCACCAAAGCTCAGCCTCACCGGCTCTGGCTCTGACTGGTAAAGTCCATTAGACTTTAGGGCATTTGTCTCAGGATTCAACTGCCGTTAGATATGACAGAGAGACATGACTGCAGGGAAAGGCAGCTCCTACATCAGCATCTGTGTTTAAAACAACTCCCGAGGGACTGAAATCCAATTACTGCCTGGTAGAACTCTGCTTCACCGTCTTCAATTAATTACCAAGAACTCCCATCCCATGGCTTCTGACTTCCATTCCTCCCCTTGTGAAGATGCACGCAGCCGAGCCAGTGGTACATGCGGAGGAGATGCCAGTGGAAACGTGTTCACCCTGGAAGAGGAAGGTTAGGCAGTAACGGGCAGGCTCAAGAGGATGGACACGGGGCCCCACAGGCACGGACGCCACAGAGGTGGGGAGGAAGGGGGTGTTAGACTGGATAGCTCCAGGAACAGCCCCCACAGGGATGGGTTTTCTAGTCTGCAGTGAAGACGAGGAAAGTGTACCAGCTGCCTGGGCCTCTGGGCCTGGCTGCGCAGTGACAGGTTATCCTAAAGCAGACCGTACTTCCTAAATGCTGTTTGCTCAAGTTAATTCAAACCTGCATGCTGCCCCCAAACACACAGACTAGTGTGTTAACGTGGCCATCCAGAAGGAAGGCACCCACAGAAGGATGAGAGGCTGTGGATTACAGCTGGCCGAGGTCAGACAGCTCCGAGAGAAAACCCATAATCCTCCCCAGCCTCCACCGCTGCTCTTCCCGGCATCTTCAGAGCATAGGGAAGGGCAGGGATGAGGACACAGCAAACACAGGAGAGATGGGACAGGGGTGAGGAGCTGTCCCCAACTGGACACAGCTCCAGGATGCCCTGAGGCAGTCTGCAGAGAAAAGGGGAGTGCAAGGCATGAGCATTCTTCAGGCTGCAATAGCCGTTCATAATTGGACGGTGAGATCTGGAGACATGCATCCAGGCAGCGTGTGTCTTACTGTCTACGCGTGTTCAAATTCACGACCTGGGCAACTCAGCATGCAACCTGAATGATTACCTTTATTTTATGTGTCTGAGTGTTTTGCCTGCATGCCTGTTCATGGATCAAGTGCCCACGGGGTCAAAAGAGGGTGTCAGATCTCCTGGAATTGGAATTACAGACGGCTGTGAGCTGCCATGTGGGTCCTGAGAATTGAACCCAGGCTCTCCGGAAGAGAAGCCAGTACTCTTTACTGCTGAGCCATCTCCCCAGCTTTGGATCGTGTTTTGTGAACTGAAGTTCCTAGAAAAGGTCATGCCTGCATTAAGGATAGGTTTCCAAGGCTGACAGATCGATGACAACATCGTAACTACGGAAAGTGGGGAAGCTACAGACAGAACAAAGTGATCTTGAGCTATCTTCAGCCTCCTTAATGGACATCCATTGTCCACCTCGGAGGCTGACCTAGCATCCTCTCAGCTATCAGACAATGACTTTGAAAAGTGCCAACAGACTAATATCTTTCATCAATCCAACACTAAGAACGTCCTCAAATAGTATCCAGAACTCACGGCAGTTTCCCTGCTCGACTGTGGCCTTCCTACCTCATCTTCCTGCCAGTGTGATTGGAATACGCCTTGATTTGTGACTTCCTTTTGTTCTGTGACTATAACATTGTCAAGTATTGGGCTGGGGAGATGGCTCAGCAGTTAAGAACACTGGCCACTCTTTCGTAGGACTCGGATTTGGTAGTTCTAGGGGATAGGGGATGACTGGGGCTAAAAGTATTCCATCTTCTGGTCTCCGTGGGCACCAGGTACACATGTGATGCACAGAGATACATGCCAAAACACTTTGCATATAAAGTAAAATAATTACTATGTAAATTGCCAAGTGTAAGTCACTGTGATTGTTCAGCTATGAACTCTCTCTCTCTCTCTCTCTCTCTCTCTCTCTCTCTCTCTCTCTCTCTCTCTCGTTTATTGAGACAGGATTTCTCTGTGTAACATCTCTGGCTGTCCTGGTACTCACTTTGAAGATCAGGCTGGCCTGAAACTCACAGAGACCCTCCTGTCTCTGCCGTCCAAGTGCTGGGATTTAAGGCACCTCCCAGTGAATTACCTTTCTTAAGCACCTCCAGGGAGCATCACAAAACTGTGGGTGGAAAGAAAGGGAGGTTGGTTGAGAGAGGAGCCATGGAATGCTGACTTCAGGGCAGGACATGGTTGCCACACACCTACTCAGTCATGATACTGCATAAGACAAAGTGGGTCAAAGTTCAAACACAAATGGTGGGGGCAAGACCCATCCTTGCCGGAGAAGCAAATGGAAGCTCATGGCTACTTTGGGAAGGAGAGTCACTCTCCTTTGGCCACTGGCAGTCTGCTCTTGCCCCAGGAGATGGCCGAACACCCATGCTCATGTGGAAGTACTAATTTGGCTTAGGGATCACTAACAGTAAGTTCACATAAACTCACTCAGCTGGGAACATGGTTTTCAGGACAACTTAAATCCACATCATTCACATTTGATTTAGATTCAGTCTCTCTCATTCCTGTTGTTATGAAAGCTGTTTTGACAGTCAGTATATACCCATGCATGTATGCATGTGTCCTATGAATACTTGTGTGTATGTAATAGCGAGCACATATGGTGTGTATGCTATGCGTGTAGAATGTATATTTAGTCATTATTTACATATACACACATTCGCCTGTATCAATACAGTCAGTAAATGACTTCTACCTGGCTTGTCATTTATTTACATTTTCTAATTTATTCCTCCTGGGATTTGGTTTAGATGCCAGAATGGTGTTATATTGTTTAGACAGCTTGAGCAATTTAACTCAAATTATTTTTATAATGATATCACTTAAATAAGCATAAATATAAAGTTAGGTATATAAACTGCTTCTCCTTATGGCTCTTATGCATCTATAGAAACAAAATAAATTTACAATTCAAATACAAGCAAAACTAGAAAGCCAATAAAATTCAAATTAACATTGCAAAGGTGACTGATGGTGCCGTTCACTGGAACCAAATCACCTGCCAGGGGTGAGAAAGATGCGTGGGTGTGCCTTGGGCCTGATAAATCAGCGGGGTCTCTCCCTCAGAGTGGGATGGCCCACCAATTAATTCATCGTTATCATTGCCTTTGCTCTGCTCTTTTAACAATGGGTCCTTCATTACACATCCATCCATTCTTTGTGTGAACCCATGAGCTTAAACAGTACAACACAGAATTTATGACTGCAAAAAACACAATCTGTAAATACAATGACTTTAGAATCTCAGGGGAGCCCTGGCTCTTGCTTGGGAGAGCCAGGGGAAGAATGTGTACTGTGCTCAGGGTCCTTTCTGACAGGTAAGGAGCTGATGCTATGGCCCTGGGCTGCTTCGAACCCTCATATCCCACACTTTTTTCTCTTCAGTGTGTTTGAAAGGTACAGGGCAGAGGGAGGGTAAGCCTCTCTTCTATATGCAAGCAACAAAGAAAACATGCAAACACGGAGCCTGTGGCCCACCCTCAGCCTGAGGTTACCACCAGGGGATGCAGACAGAAGCTCCCTGTTACCTGGTTTCAAGAACCCACCGTGGGCTCATTGATGGGCCAGGGGGGTGGCTCAGTGATGGGCCAGGGGGTGGCTCAGTGATGGGCCAGGGGGTGGCTCAGTGATGGGCCAGGGGGTGGCTCAGTGATGGGCGGGGGGGGGTGGCTCAGTAGGTAAGGGTGCTAGTTATAGAAGCTTAGTGATCCAAGTTCCATCCCAGGAGCCCACCTAAAAGGCCGCATATGGTGATGTAGATCTGGACTCACAGTGCTCCTGTGGAGAGATGGCGGGTAGAGAAGGGAATGCTGTTCAGAAGCTCTGTGCCAGCTGGAGTCCATTGTGTGGCTAAAACAAGAGACACCCTGCTTCCGCAAAACAGTGGCAAACACTGGCTGCCAAACATTGTCTTCTAAACCCCATGTGTGTGCTGTGCCACAAAACACCTGTACACACTCACGTGCACAAACACAGCTTAATACTTTTTATTGTTTTATTGAGCTATATCTGTCTCTCCGCTCCACTCCCTTCCTCTCCGCTCTCTTTCCACCCTCTCCCATGGTCTCCGTGCTCCCAATTTCCTCAGGAGATCGTGTCTTTTTCTACTTCCCATGTAGATTAGATCCATGAATGTCTCTTTGTTGTCTAGGTTCTTTGGAATTGTGAATTATAGACTGGTTTTTCTTTCCTTTATGTCTTAAAGCCACTTATGGGTAAGTATGATATTTGTCTTTCTGGGTCTGGGTTACCTCACTCAATATGATGTT
>NW_004949136.1:288583-293743 GCF_000317375.1 Microtus ochrogaster | reverse complement strand
GCAAAAAAATCCAGGATAGACAAAACAATCCTGTACAATAAAGGAATTTCTGGAGGCATCACAATCCCTACCTCAAACTCTACTACAGAGCTATAAGAACACCTGATTTTTGACAAAGAAGTAAAAAATATAAAATGGAAAAAAGAAAAATAGTGCTGGCATAACTGAATGTCAACATGTAGAAGAATGAAAATAGACCCATATCTATTGTCATGCACAACATTCAAGTCCAAATGGATCAAAGACCTTAACATAAAGCCAGCTACACTGAACCTCATAGACGAGAAAGTGGGAAGTACACTTGAATGCAATGGCACAGGAGACCACTTCCTAAATATAACCCCAGTAGCACAGACACTGAGAGAAACAATTAATAAACGGGACCTCCTGAAACTGAAAAGCTTCTGTAAAGCAAAGGACATGGTCAACAATAAGTGAATTTTTTCATTTAAAAAAACAAACACTGAGTTCCCATGAACTCAGCATCTCAGAGACTCCACCCTGAACTAGAGCTACAGCAAATCAGGGGCCCCGGGAAAAGTGACCCAGAACCTCATATGTGTGTCCTGGAGGGGAACAATAATGTCAGAGCTTCAGCTGGACAGCTGAGGTAGCACACGCTTCTCTCTGATGAGAGTATCTCTCGCACTATAATTGTGGGATGCTGCGAGGAGCACCCAGCTTAGCTGGGGCCAGCGTGTGCTCCACAGCATCACAGTCTGGGCCTGGAGTCGGATACTGCAGTGTGCTCTGCTGTCCAGGGATGGGCATGACCATCTGCCATCACCACGCCCACCCGTGGGATGTGTGGATTTGTCTCTTCAGGCTGACAAAATAAGTATCCCAGACTGGGCAGTTTAAAGAATAGAAGCGTGTTGTCCATCGGCCCAGGAAGCTGAAATCCGGGGTCATGCTGCAGAAGAGATGGCTTCCTCCTGCAGCCTCCGCCTTGGCCTGCACAGCTCCCTGCTCCCAGTAAACTCTCCTCATCCGTCACCATCTGATTTCTGCTGTCATGATAAACACCACTGTTGTGATATTCTGTCTGTAATCTAACAAATGAAGCTTGCCTGAAGACCAGAGTGTGGAGCTAAGTTACTAGTTAGCCAGAGAGGCCAGGCCACGATGGCACATACCTTTAATCCCAGCACTTGGAAGACAGGGGCTGAAGGATCTCTGTGAGTTCAAGGCCACCCTGGACTACACGAAATTGAATCTGTCTAAAAGAGAAACAGAGCTCACACAAAGGTGATCCTAGACTTGGGATCCAATGTCTTTAATCCCAGCCCTAGGGAGGTGGAGACAGGAGTGATGTGGCTGGGTGGAGAGAGGAATAGAAGACAGGAGGAGACAGGAGCAGATACAGTCTGTGGTTTTGTAGAGACAGCAGCAGTCTGAGATAGGATCCCCCCCTTTGGTCTGACCATGGGTAGAGGTAAGAACTCTCTAGTGACTGGCCACTCTGCTTCTCTGATCTTTTAGTATTAATCGCTAGAGCTGACTCTGGGTTTTTATTATTAAGACCAATTAGAATTCATATAAGATACCATAACAAAGAGCATCTTGAGGAAGAAAGGTTTATTGGTCTTACAGATTCCAACCACAATCCATAGTCAAGGGAAGTCGGGACAGGGATGCAAGGCAAGGACCTGCAGATAGGGACTGAAGCTCCCCATAGATAGTTCACTTGGTCTGCTTTATTATACAACCCAGAATACCTACCCAGGGGTGGCACTGCCCAAAATGAACTGGGCCCTTCCACATCAATTATTAATTAAGAAAATGCCCCATAGATATGCGTACAAGCCGATTTGATGGGGCAGTTCTTTAATTGAAGGTCCCACTTCCTGAGTGACTCTGGTTTGTGTCAAGTTGGAAAAGAAATGAACAGCATGCCACCTCTCCTCCCTCCTCATCTTCTTTGCTTAGGACAGCAGCCGTCGGATTGGATGAGGGCCACACCAGTGACCTCATTCTATTCAGGGGCCCCTTTAAGGACCTGGTCTCTAAACAGTCACATCCCAAAGCATTGGGTGCTAGGACTTTAGTGTAGGAACCCGGGGATACCAATCAGGGTCTCATAGCAGTGGGTGGCATGGTCTCGCTCCCTGTGCAGGGTGGCTACCCTGCCCATCACTCCCAACATCTTACAGCACAGAGGGCTGTCCTGTAGTACATGGGCATGGTTGGCTCCAGAGAGGAGCCGGGATGCATCTAAGCAGGTGGGAGCTTGCACGGCAGGCAGAGTGGACCAGAGTCTAAGCACACACACAGAAATCTAAGTACTCCTCTAATTGCTGCACGTTAATTAGCGATCATCTCAGCATTTGAGAGTGGAAAAGCCACTTGAGCACAGCCTACTTCTCTGATTCCCACTCCTTGGCTGGCAGGCACCGGTGGAAACAGCTCTCAGACAGTGAGCCATAAGGCCCCCGCTCTCCTGTAGACCAGCCACCAGAATTTGAAGGTGCACAGAGTCCAGACTTTTTGCCTATGAAAATATTTACCAGAGAGAAAAAATTTCGGCGGTATGGGAAGGCAAGGAGCCTTCATGAGCCAAATATCCAAGAATGATTAGAACCTCCAAGAATCCCATTACTTCTGCTTCTAGCACTTTCACTACCTCCAACTCCAGGAAGCAGATATGGAGTCAGCCTACCCATCAGACCTGTCCCCAGAAGTCTGCTTTCCTAGAGGACCTGGCTATTGAGTGAACTTGGTGTCTATTTTAATTACTTTCTATTGCTATGATAAGATACCATGGCCAAGGCCACTTACAGAAGAAAGAGTTTTTTGGGGGGGGCTTACAGTTCCAGAGGGCTAGAGTCTATGACCATTATGGTGGAGAGCATTGTAGCAGGCAAGCACGCAGGCAGGCAGGCAGGCATGGAGCTGGAGCAGTAGCTGAGAGCTCACATCTTGATCCACAGACATGAGCCATAGAGAGCTACCTGGGAGTGAAGTGGGATGTGGGATGTCCTTCTATACACTGCAAGCATGTGTTGCTTTAATTGGTTGATGAATAAAGCTGCTTTGTCCTATGGAAGGGCAGAATATAGCAAGGCAGGAAATCTAGGCAGAGATACAGAGAGAAAGAAGGTGGAGTCAAGAGAGATGCCAGCAGCTACCAGGGGAGTAAGATGCAAGAGAATTACTGTTAAGCCATGGACCACGTGACAATACACATATTAATTGAAATGGGTTGATTTATATGTAAGAGCTAGTTAGTAATAAGCCTGATCCATTGGTTAAAGAATTATAGCCAATATTAAGCCTCTGGGTGTTTATAAGTGGCTGTGGACCAGGTGGGATGCAGAAAAGCCTTAGTTACAGGAGTGGGCTTTTGAAACCTCAAAGCCCAACCCTAGTGATATTCTTCTTTCAAAAAGCCCATATCAACTCCTTCTAAAAACAGTTCCACCAACTGGAGACCAAGCATTCAAATATATGAGCCTTTGGGGGGCATTCTCATCCAAACCACCACAGTGTGCGTAATTGGTGTTCACAGCATATGTCGTCATCAGTGATGTCATTAGTCAGGGAGTAATTTTCCTGAACAGAGCATCCTTCCTCTGTGCTGTGCCCTGAGGACAATTTCCGTGACACCTTTGTGTTATTATTTTCCATTTCAAGGCTGTACTGAGTGTGCTCACTGTCAGGCACCTGACTCTCCCTGAACTGCTGTGTCATGTGGTGCCGCTCAAGTCACCTCCCAGCAGCCAGTAGTCAGAACATCCCTCTCAGCCACCCCTAATCCCCTATCCCCGTTTCCTGAGCACCAGAGATCCATCCCATAACCCAAGAATCTTGGATTTCCTATTTCCATGACTTTGAAACAAATACACTGCTTTTAAATTTAAATTTCTGGGCTCTGGTATTTTGTTCTAGCAATGGAACATGGACAGAGATGTGGGAAAGGATGGTGTGGAGAGAGTGACCACAGGTTCATCGCCAGCTGTGTGTGCCACCTGCAGTAAGAGCTGAATGTGGAATCCAAGTTGCACAAAGAGCGACAGAGCATTGGTGTGGTGTTCAAGAAGCTACTTTGACTGTACATGCTTATCTCTGCTCTCCTCTAAGATAACCACAAAGGGATTTCTCCGTGGTGTCAGGTGTGTACGACTGGAGACTTACAGGGATCCTTTAAGGGATGAACACACACAGATGAGGGTGTGCAGTGAGCAGGTGCCAGGGGAACAAGCTTCGCTGGCATGCAATGTAAGGAACAGAGTGACAATGACTTTTTCAAATAGAAGCCTTTAGGATAGAAGGTTCCAGAGGGAGCCAGACTCGACCGGAGTTCATACACCTAGAAGTCCAAAGGCCCCTGGAGCAGGTGTTTCTAAGGTGGATAAAATAAAAGTCAGAGCCGAAAGTAACAGGAAAACTTCATATGGACAGGTCAGTCTCCAGACTGCCCTGACCACTCGCTAGCAGTGGACTGACTTCTTCCCCACTCCAGCCCAGATGGAGAGGTTTGCATAGCCAAGACCAAGGATAAAACAGTAAACCCAAAACAGCTGTATGGGGACACCCATGCCACCCCTTCTCAGCTGTACGGGGACTATCTCTGATCCCAGATACCTGAAGCTTTGCTGGGAGGTCACCGGGCCTTAGGAACCCACCTGCCTTTTCAGATGAGAAATCTCAGCTGCAGCCAGCTCTTCCGGTGGCCCAGGGAATTATGGAACGTGGCTGCTTCAAATTTCATCTCACTCTTAAACACAAAACACAAGTATTGTTGAACGGCCTTGGGTTGATGGATCTTGGTTACTAACTTGACCTATTTGGGAAGAGGGAAGCTCAGTTGAAGAATTGTTACCATCAAATTGGTATTTTCTTGATTGCTAATTGGTGGAGGAGAGCCCAGCCCACTGTGGGCAGTGCCATCCCTAAGCAGGTGGGCCTGGACTAGGTAAGAAAGGTAATGAGGATGAAGCTGGGAGTAAGTCAGTGAGCAGCTCTCCTCCATGGGCTGTACTTCAGCTCCTCCATGGGCTCTGCGGCAGCTCCTCCATGGGCTGTACTTCAGCTCCTCTGTGGGCTCTGCTGCAGCTCCTCCGTGGGCTCTGCGGCAGCTCCTCCACGGGCTCTGGGGCAGCTCCTTCACGGGCTCTGCTGCAGCTCCTCCACGGGCTCTGCTGCAGCTCCTCCGTGGGC
>NW_004949136.1:274551-288447 GCF_000317375.1 Microtus ochrogaster | reverse complement strand
AGCTCCTCCGTGGGCTCTGCGGAAGCTCCTCCGTGGGCTCTGCGAAAGCTCCTCCGTGGGCTCTGCGGAAGCTCCTCCGTGGGCTCTGCTGCAGCTCCTACCTCCAGCCCCTTCTTGCCTTGACTTCTTTCCCTGACTTGCCTCAGTGATGGACTGTTACTTGTAAGATGAAATAAACCATTTGCTCCCCCAAGTCACTTCTCGTCACAGTGTTTACTGCAACAACAGATGACAGACAAGGACCAGCCTGTAATGTCAAAGGAAGGACGACAAAGTAAGAAAATACTAGTGAGGACCTCAGAAGACAGAGAATAACACAGGAAGGTGTGGAGAGCTTTGCCTGTGTAAGATTGATGACAGCCAAGATGGCAGGAGCTGTATTACATTGCTGAGAGAACAGAATGTTCTCTTTAAGAAGCAGCACATTCAGAGATCCAGGAAAACACTGAGAAATTAAAGCCATGCAGGAAGCCACAGGAAGATCAAGCTGAGGAAAGTTTATTGAAAGCAAATCGGAAATACTAAGAGGCAGAAAATCACAGAAAGGGGAAATTATAGGGTTGGCCTGGGCTGTCTAATGCACCGTGGACGTCCCAGAAAGAGAGCACAGGGATTCAAAGGAAATGATGTCTTCCAGGGAAAGACTGGGCATCTGGGGTTTCCAGGAAGGGGACTGTCAAAGACCTAGAAAACCAACAAAGCAGATCTGCCTGTGGTAGCTAATCTTAATTGTCATCTTGGCTGGATTTAACCAGATGGAAACACCCCTCTGAGCATACCTAATAGGGAGCATCTGCAGAGAATTATCAAATCAGGAAAGACCCACCCAGAATGTGGACCACACCACCCCACAGACTGGAGCTCAGGACTAAATACAAAGGAGAAAGCCGCCTGCACATCAGCTTTTGTCTCTCCACTTCCTGGCTATGGAGACAATGTGAGCAGCCGCCTCAAGCTCCTGCCACCAGGCCTCCCACACCATGATGGACTGGGTCCCTTCAAACTGTGAGCCAAATGAAGTCATCCTCCACCAAGCTGCTTTGTTGCTTTTCTCGGGTGTTTTCGTTACAGAGAAGAGAAAAGTAGCTATTGCAATACCTAACACATGTGGAGTTGCAAGAACACTGGGGGTGGAGAGATGAGGGGATAGAAGCCTCCAGAAGACAAGAGAGCTGTTCAAACAGCAGCAATTTAAATAATTCTGTATCTCTCACAGGATTTGGCAAGAACAGCTATAGAGTCCAGAAGGGAAACCTCGAGCCTTGACACCTCAGCTCAGCCGTGAGACGTGAGTAGAAGGCAGGAAGCTGCTCCTCACACTTGTGAGACCACGGCCACTTCTGTCCCACTGGTGCATAGGATCCTGTGACGATGAGAGGAGACCTGGACCCCAGAGGACAGAGCGGTGCCTGGAGTCACAGCTGTGCAACCCGATCTCAGGATCAGCTGAGCCACCCAGCCCTCCCCGTGGGGAAGGAAGGAGAAGACCGGGGATTTTGATCAAAGTGTACAAAGTACTGAGTCTGGTGAATAGCCTGGGAGGCGGTAAGGAAAGCCACATGCCAACAGAGCAGGTGACAGCCCTGGTCGTTATTCATTCTGGGGAAGCACAGAGTACATCAGGATCGGAAATGTAATCATGGAGCTACTTTGAGCCTCAGCTGTGAATAATAATTACATAATTATGCAAATGATGAATATTGATATAACCACAAATTATACTACTGGAAGGAGGGGCAGGAGTTCTGTGTGCATGCATGTGTGTATATGTGAGTGTGTATGTGTGTGTGTGTGTGTGTGTGTGAGTGTGTGTGTGTGGTGTGTCTGTCTGTGTGTGTTTGGGTATCAGTTCACTTGATTGTCAGGCAAGAGAAACAACATGGAGTAGAATCCTCATCTTCTAGGGGATGAACCCTAGAGATTGAGCTGGAATTATGAAGGAGAATCAGAAACAGGGCAAGAACTTACTGCACAGGAAGACCTGAGTTCCAATCTCAGGAATGGCAAAAGCCTGGTGTCTGTAACTCCAGCAGTGTAGAAGTGTAGAATCATGAGGTCACTGAGGCTTGCTGACTGAGCCTAGCTCCAAGTCCAGTGAGAGACCCTGTCTCAGGGGACCATAATGGAGAGAGATAGACAAGCACAGCCAACAGCCTCCACATATGCAGGTAGGGGGGACCATACCCCCTCATAAACCACACATGTATGCCATGGGTAGACATGTACAGAAAAATGAAAGCCAGACAAAAAGTAGTAGCAAGAGAAATAGGTTCTTTTGAGTATCAGGTCCAGATGGGAACAATGGGGGTGAGAGAGACAGCAACCCTTGGGAAATGGACACAGGATGGGGAGAAGGGACAGACACCAGTCAGCTGCTCCCGTCCAGCAGATGGTTCTATTTCACCTTTTGAAGATATCTTGAGTTAATGTGGCTGGAGCTCAGCCAATCACCAGATAGGGTAGGTCCCACTGGGATCCAGGTTGAGGGGACTTTGCCAGCTATTTCCAAGGAGCATGCTCAGGGACTATATGGTGAGGCTGGGGCCTGGCTGGAACTACTCTACAGTCCACTGGTGACAAAGGACTTCATTAAGGTCCAGCGAGGTGGAGACACTCCCGACTTGGATGAGCTTCAGAGCAGGGCTTTGAGACTCTGCAGGAGAGCGGGAACTGAAGGAGGACGGTCTACTGCCTCTGGGGTTCAGAGCTGCTGGGGACAGTCCCTATACCCCCAAGTAAAAGAATGGTAGATACTTGGATGTGGGAAGAAGCCAAGGGCCTTGTTGTGGATATTGGATGAGATTTCTCTAACAAAGACAGAAACGCGCACGCACACACACACACACACACACACACACACACACACACACACTCACTCACATGTACACTCACTCATACACATACCAGCACAAAACATACACACATACACACACATTCACTCACACACACACAGATACCTACACACTCACACCACACATACACTCATACACACACACACACACACACACACACACACACTCGATGCTTGAAGCAGCAGAAGTCTGGTATCAGGCATCAGCAGCCCTGCCATTCCTCTGAGGCTATAACCCAGGACCCTCTCTACCTCCTCCAGCTTCCTTGGTATCTGTAGACTTGTCTCTGCCCCTGCCCTCTGTGGCCTTCTCCCTACTGAGACTCATCAAATTTTTCATCTTCTGGGAAGACCATCATCAAACTTGATCAGGGTCCTCATCCTCACTTGACTTCAGCAAAGATCGCATTTCCAGTTAAGGTCACATGTTTTGGTACTGGTACATGCTCTAATGTCTTGTGGGGGGAGGAACACAATTCACCCCACACCAGATATGAGCGTTGGTGTCCACAGTGGGCTTGGCAGGAACATCGTCCTCTGTTCTCTCGGAGGCCCACAGGGAGGGCTGTTCCCTTCCACATATTCCTGCATCTCACATATACAGCTCATTCATCCAGTTTCTCAAGGACTCCCAGGCAGAAGCTCTTTGAGTCCTTCAACAGAGGACTCATCTCTGCTCTGGAGGACTCCCAGTCAAGGTCACTGAAGCTGTGGGGAACAAGGAAGAAGCAGACAAGAGCATGGACGTCTGGGGTGCACAGAGAACCATGGTCTCCTTTCAGCTTGAGCCCGCACCCTGGTCACACTTGCTGTCTTTGCCAGAGATGCTCAGAAATCAGTCTTCATCCAGCCACACAGCCAGGACTGGAAGTTCTAACCTGAAAATCTGAGCCTTTCAAGGAACAAGGAGACTCCTAAAGAAAACATAGCTGCCTGGGGCTGGACAAACACCTTCCCATGATGGACCATTTGGAGACAGAACATCAGAACACCCTACAGCAGAAAGGAGCAAGGATGATGCTGGAGCTCCCCCATGAGTTGGGCCATCAACCGTTATTTGCCGGTGACTTTTCCCTGTCTGCGCTCCCCTGAGCCCACTGCTGCAGATATATGTAGGTCAGCAGATGGACCAATACCTCCATTGGCCCTTTTCAAAAGATTTAATGGAGCCTTGAGGAAAAAAGCCATCAGGCAAAGAATTACCCATTTCGCTAACAAGATGGTTTCATACAGAGGTGTCCGCGCCATGTGTCTCCTCCAAGGTTCCACACCATCACCGCAGACCAGGTTAGTGGTGCTGGAAGAAGCAACAGCCCCTACCCCAAAGGATCTTCAGGAGAGACAGGGAAGAACTGCCCCCTTCTCCTGGTCACAGAGTGTATTTCGGTAGGACACCCATCTACAGCTTCAGGGAGGACGGGATGCAGGGGGATGGCCATCACAGGAATGTAGCAGATAAGGCCCTGAAGCCACGCTGGCATTTAATATAAACAACTGCAGATGTTGCTATCTCTGATGGGACACTCAGATAAGGTGTGGAGGGGGCGGCTCCACCTGCCTGCCGAGCAAACGTGAGGCACTGAGTTCAGATCCTCTGCACCCACTTGGGGGAATAAAAACCAGGCCTGGTTGTGCACATATGTAACACTAGCCGAGGGTGGAAGACACAGGGTGCCCCCAGAGTTTTCATTTTCTGACCAACCAGTCTAACCGATAGGTGAGAAAGAAAGACTATCCTTAAAGATGAGGTGGAGGGCAATCCAGGAAGACATCCGATGTTGACCTTTGGCCTCCGCCATAGGCACACCCACCTGCATGCACGTGTGCTCATACACAGGGTACCCATCTTTCAGTATTGTCTTCCTCTACTCTCTCCCAAGAACTTTCCAGCTATTCCCAATGCTCGTGCCACTCAGAGGCAGCCTCTCCATAGAAGCTGATTCATTACCTGCTATTTGGGAGAATTTCACAGCCTCTGCTCTGCCTCAGAAACAGGAAGCCTAGCTTTCTGTTAGGCTTTTTTTTTTTTTCATTTTTGTTTGTTTTCCCCCCAACCCCTCTTTGCACACTGCGGCTTTCATCTGTGACTCACGTCTTGCCAAAAAGGTGGATAAATGAAGGAAGAATATTTCTTTTCAAAGAAAAGGAAATTAAAACGAGCCATGCAGTGGCAGAACGGTGAGTCCGAGGCTGACAGGAAGAACACCGCAGCCAGCATCCCCTGAGCCGCAGGAGGGCTCAGGACCAAAATACTTGTGGAAAACGGCCCGCCCCACCCCCCCTGCAAGCAGGCAGACAAAAAGCTCTGTCCCTAGCTGCCACCCACTGGGCACAAATCGTGTTTAACAGCTCCCGAATTTACAGCCAATTGAATAAAAGACCACTATTTTAGGAAATGTCAGTATTTCTCCCCAAAATAAATAAAAGCCCCTTATTGTGAAAAGTCCCGGTTTCAGGCAGCCCACCTGGCAGATCTGCAGAGCAGTGGGATACACTCAGGGTACTCAGCAAAGGCCTGGCCAGAGGCACGCCTGGAAGCAGGGTTGCTCCACCAGAGAAACTGGGTGCCCATCTCCATCCAGGACGCTCTGGTCTAGTGGATCTCAGCAACTCAGTTGTTCTGAACTGCTAAGAGGCCCTAGGGAGTTATCTCTGCAATCCTGGCACCCACACTATCAGAGAGAGCATAGCCGTGTAGGAAGACACAATGCAGGGGACTCACTGTGCAGGGCTGCAGTCCCCAGTTCTCACCAAGTAGAGCCAATCTGGCCTGGAGATGTATCTGGGACTAGAGCGCTTGTCTTATTGAAGGACCTTCTGCAACCTAGTCACCCCTCCTGGATCCCAGAGCTGCTCGGCATGCTGTGTGTCACCATAACCCTGGTCCCTGTTTCAGCCTCCAGAGTCACACAGAATGCCCAGATTTCTGGCCACAGGAACAGTGACCCCACAAATGGTAGGATGAGTTAGACATTAAAAGCATCTAGGAATGGCCATTGTCTGCCACCAAGAAAGAAGCCCAGGTCTCGGAGGTCAAGACCCTTTGTAAACGAAACATGTCTTCTCTAGGAGTTGGGGCTTGGCTCATGCTTTGATCAAGGCCAGGTGCCCATGGGGCTCGCTGAGTCATGCTCATGTTGGGGTGATGATGAGATCATCTATGAGTTTGACATTTCCTCCACTTGCAGACACCCAGCCTTCCGGAGCTTCGTGGTAGGCTCTCCAGCTTTGCAGCGAGACTCTGTGGGCATCAGACATGGGGGTGATCCACTGACCCCAGTCCAAAGCCCTTCACAGATGGGCAGCTGTCCAGGAGGAGTGACGCTGTGACCCAGGGAACTGAGAGCTCTTGCTTCTCTGGCTGTGGCTGTGGCTGTGGCTGTGGCTGTGGCTGTGGCTGTGGCTGTGGCTGTGGCTGTGGCTGCAGCAGCCAGCAGGAACAGAATCTGATTCCTCAGATGGGGCAGGAAAATGTCTGGACGATTCCTTGCCTTTGTCATCAGCTCTGCCTATATTGGAATCTAGAAGGGGTTGGTCAGGGTGGGGAAGCAAGCTGCTCTCCTCCCTCCAGGCAGGGCAGAGAGAAGTACAGGGTCTGGCGAGGTGACTGTTTAGAGTCAGGGGCCTGCAGAGGCGTGGATGAAGTGTTTGCATCACCCTTGGAAGCAAATGGAGGAGTATGATTTATAGGCCCCTGTATGTGTTCCAGCAGCAGCCTGACTGAATCCGGCAGAGATGAGATTATCACTGGAAGGCAGCACACTGCTTGTGGCTTGATTTAGCCGTGGGCCACCGTGCGGAGAAAAGGAACACGCCCCGATGCATCAACCAGATCCTTTCTGCTTTGCTGGCCTCGGGAAATGAGCCCCAGATCAGCTGATCAGTTTCCTGAGAAGGCTTTCTGTCCCTCAGCAGGAACATCTCACCCCAAGGAGGTCACAGGCATTGGGGATAGGGGTAGGGTGTCAAGTCCCAGCACACTCTGGAAGGGAACAGGGTCAGCTAAAACAACGGTCTCTTTGAAGTGTCTAGAGAATGGACCACAGTCCTGCATCCCTGTGATCGGACCCCCCAGGGGCCTCACCATGGCCACCTCACCATCCAGGATCCAGGGACCAGAACCCAAGGAGGATGCTGACAGGGCAAGAGGTTCCTTCTTGTTAGGTAGCCAGTTTTATTCCCTCCACATGCCCACCTGCCCCTGCACAATCTACACATGCATATGTGCAGACACAACACTTGTGTGCACTGAGACAAGCATGCATAGTCCACAGGTCTGAAGTCCTACACCTGTATAGGCACCCACATGCGGACAGAGACACACACACATCCATGTACGTGTGGGGTACACATGTACTTCATGTATGTGCACAGAAGTTTGAGCACACACGTGGCATTGTGTTCAAGTGCTTGAATCCCAGAGCCCAGTCCTTTGCTTTCCCTACTGGTCTCTCTTGGTGCACTTCTGGTGAATTCTGTCACCTGCACGCCCCAAAGGACTTTCTTGAGAATGAGTCAGCCAGGATGCCCAGAGCCCATCACCAGTCACAGAGCCTGTGAGGGCCCTTAGAAACAGTAGCTAGGGCTGGGGCATTTCTCATGTGAGGGACACTGGAAATCTCAGCTCTTTCTCCTACCCATGTGAAGCCACCGTGACCACCTTCCCGAGAAGACCAACCCTCCACATGTGTTCCATCCATCCCAGGGATGCTGGGGTGAAAAGGATCCTGGGCCTCTTGGAGGTAAAGGGATGCTACCTCTGGAGGTTGAGAGCACCACAAACCCCTAAGACAGAGGACCCGAAGCCTGGCTTCATATGCTCAAAGTTGATGACCCCTCCCCGCATGAAACACCAACTTCATAAACTGCTCTTTTCTGCGTTAAGCCCTGGGAAATGAAACACAAATGCATACCCAAGTAACAACCTCAAATTGTATATGTGTGTATGTGTGACATACATGTATGTATATATGCATATATATCACAAATATAAGGATTCAAAGTAAATACAGTCACTTCAAACTTCCAAAACATTGATGCTCATAGGTCCTTCCTCTGTATCTTGTGCTCATGGGGCCATGATCCATCTCTAGATCAAGCTCTGAGCAATGAGCTTCCTACCAGAGAGGCAGCAACAATCTCTTGGTATCCAGATTCAATCCAGGCTACTGCTGGGCCCCATACAGAGCCCATGAGGCAGGCTCCTCACACCAGCTCCCAAAGCGGACCCCAGCCACTTCGGCCAAGCTGCTCACCCTGCTCTTAAACCCCTCCTCTTTATCTTGTGCTTATGGGAGCAATGAAAGAGTGAAGAGGAGGAACAGAGAGGGGAGAGGGTGGAAGGCAACAGTAGCCTTGAGCCTGCTGTGATTAAGGTTCTTCTAAAGTTTATCCAGCCCACTTCTCCCATCCCTCCCCGCTCCCCTTCACCCGCTGTGCCTGCATCCTTGTTCAGTGGCCTCTGCAGAAAGAGTTCCTTGCCTGATAACAAACAGACAAGAAGCGACATCACAAAGCAGTGACCCCCATGCCTGGCACACTGCCGCCATGTTCTGCCATTATCTGGAGTATCCAAGGTTCCCTGGCACGCCTGATGATTGGAGTGACGGGGCTCCCAACTTCTGGTAGCACCTCATTGGGTAGCAGAAGGCTCTTCCATGCCCCCAACTCTGCTGAGCACGTTCTCTACACTCATAATTATACGATATTAATTGACACGAGCCATTTCTTATTTCGCACTAATTGAAAATTACTGATTTTCCTTGTGCAAATAGCTCTTCATGTCAATTACCAAATGTGATGCAGCCATTTTTTAATTAACCACTCTCTACCACATCCTTTCAAATCTGGTTTTCAGTCCAGGCGGCTGGCTCGTCCTGTACAATCACAGACAATAATGACCAGGGGCTCTCTAAAGAATCCTGTCATATCTTGCTGAAAGGACTGAGGAAGGGAACTCGGGGAAGGGTTTGACCTGCCCATATTTTATTCCTTGAGATGTGGCGGAGTGAAGCAGGAGGCTGAGAGAGTGCCCTAGACTTTCATTTCCCCGGACCCAACCCAATCCTCATAGTGAGCTGAATTGTGGCACGGCAGGGACGCTTCTAAAGGGCTTCCCAAGTCTACAGTCTCCTTGTTGTGCTTGCGTGCGTGCGTGCGTGAGTGCGTGTGTGTGTGTGAGTGTGAGTTTGTGTGTGTGAGTGTGTGTATGTGTGTGAGTGTGTGTGAGTGTGTGTGAGTGAGTGTGTGTGTGAGTGTGTGTGTGAGTGTGTGTGTGTGAGTGTGTGTGTGAGTGTATGTGTGTGTGAGTGTGTGTGTGTGAGTGTGTGTGAGTGTGTGTGAGTGTATGTGTGTGTGAGTGTGTGAGTGTGAGTGTGTGTGAGTGTAAGTGTGTGTGAGTGTATGTGTTTATGTGTGTGTGTGTCTGTGTATGTGAGTGTGTGTGTGAGTGTGTGTGTAAGTGTGTGTGTGTGTGAGTGTGTGTGTGTGTGAGTGTGTGTCATCCCCTCGAAGTTACTCAGTCTTCTAGTGCCCTGGGTTAAACATACACACAGTTGAGTCCAGGATTGATCCGTACTCCACCTGAGTCTCTGTTTCAGCTTGTCTTCTGATGCTGTAGCAAAGTGCTGGAGGCCGTACAGCTTACAGAGAAAAGCTTACGCAGCTCGCAGTGACAGGGGCTCAAAGTCTATACAGCACCGTGAACTCCTCCCTTGGCTGTCTCCTGGGATAGTGAAGGGCATCATGGCAGAGGCTCATCATGCAGAGGGACAGCTCATGTGATAAGATGAAAAGACAGAGTGAGGAAGAGTTGGCCTTGCTCACAGATGATAATGACCAAGTCATTTTCAAACCACAGCAGACCAGAAACTGTGTGCCCTACACTAATGGCAGGCCTGAGCTTTAAGCTGATACATGGTCAGCTAACTGGTGTGTATCAGCCAGTTGTGCTATATCAAACCACCCCAGAATTTGCTAACTTACATCGACATTGCTCCATGGGTAGTTTGGGAGTGCTTTCCATCTGGAGCGGGCTTGGTGGGTCTCACTGGTTGCATTCACACTGGTGGCCGGTAGATGGGTAATGAGGCCAGATGATCAAGAATGGTCTTCTCAAAGCTCCTCCCAATAACTCCAGGTCCAACCAGGTTGACTGAAGTCAGTTCTCACACTGGAAGACTTACCTGTCCTCATCCCACCTTGCAATATCTTGCACTGATGAGTCTCACTGGGGGTGGTCCAGCGCCCCTGAGGTTTTCTGTGTGCACTCTTGTGGAAGCACCCTGAAAGAGGCCCAGCACAGGACCAATGCCCTGGAGCCCTGTTGGAGCCATGCAGAGCCATGGCACCCCATACTCCAGTGCCCCAACCCATCCTCAAGTGCCCCAAACTCTGCGATGGATTCTAAATGTCCCACCCCCAGCAAAAGGCAAGAGTCACATGTATAGCACCCATGCAGAGGAGGTAGCACAGAGAGCAACATGCAGCAGGCATGTGCATAAGAGTACAGAACCCACGGAAAAATAATCCCACATGGAGCTACCATGGACTGAACCCAAACAGGGGATTTTGAACTTTATTTTGCTGGGGCACAAAATTCCTTGCACCCACAGAGCACTAGGGAGCCAGGGATGTTAAACACATGGGGGCTTTCCTCACTGGAGGAGCTATAACACCTATTTTCCCAGTGTCTGGGAATGGACATTGTTAACGACATGGAGACCGTCTGGCTATCTGTAGAAGCAGACCTCACCTACTATTTGCTCTAGAGGCAGACCTCACACAAATCCCCCAGAATGATTATCCCAGACTCTTCCCTCCCTAGATCTTAATCATAAGCTCCCAGCTAAGCCTGTCCTTAGGGAGATGTCACATGTATCTATTCTCTAGCCTGCTAATCTCTATGCTATCCGAGACCACACTAGACCTTTTAGCCAGTCAGAGAGCCCACCCTCACGGTCACTTGTACTTTGGAAAGGCATTTCTGTGTAGTTAAACCTTAAGCTTTATGTGCACCTGGAATTGGAATGATTGTTGCCTGGAAACTCCCCCCAAATTGTACTGCATTTTCCATACACCGACATGAACCTCCCGGCATTAGACTCCCCGAAGTCTGAACCAGGTTGACAAAGTCGATCTGAAAGGGGTTTTCGTTCTCATCTCCCCGCAGGCTCCCTTCCCATCTCCTTATTGTTCGTCTGCTGTAAGTGGACAGAAGAGCCACGGTGCGAGAGGAGCCTGTGAGTTGGCTGCAAGGCGAACTGGAGTAGATGGAGAAATTTTTGAAACTCAGGCCTCATGGCCCCAACATGTGCTGAGGCTTTCGTTGTGCCTCTTGACTCCTCCATGTCTTAGTCAGTTTATCTTTGAGTGGGAATTCTCTGCTTACTCGGGAGGGGTTGCCATGGTGACTTGCAAAGAGGGCAAATACAAATCTGAGTGGAAAGGATGGTGTTGTATAAATATAGACGTCTCCCCCCAGCGTCACTGCTGGGAACTCTTCTGGCTAGGGTGGGTGGGCCATCAGCAGAGCCTGGGCTTTGACAGGGACTGCTCGCTGCCCCAGTGGGTGAGCAAAGGTGCATTTGCACCCATTCGCTCACCTCTGCTTGTTCACAGCATGTTTTTAAGCGCCCGTGATAGCCTCAGTACTGTCACCAACACTAGAGAACAGAAAAAATTTAAAAATAAAAATGCAAAGCCTTTGTTCACAGGGAAGCGGCACTCTAGTGGGGAAGATGGCGAAGAAGAGATGAACTATGGCTGCAGATCCCCCCTGAGCATTAGGACAGGACAAAAGAGGGAGATGGGGGGCAGAGAGAACCTTTCAGTGAGGAAAGGATGGCCCTGGGAGCCCTCTCAAAAGAGGTGACATTTAAGCTCAGTCCCCAAGAGAGGAAGCACAGAGGTTCAGCCACAAAGCCGGCTGCCAAGGGTCACCCTACTGGAAATCCATCAGACTTTGATGTCTGATTTCTTCTTCACTAGCCCTCATCCCTGTAGAGGCCAGAAGATGGGTTGGACAACGGCGCACAGGCCCCCCAGTTTCCCATCCTTACACCCTTCAGGATTGATCCACTTAGCTATAATCCAGAGACACCTTTTTCTTGAGAGTAATTACAACTCACCCCACACACCCTACAGCCAGCCCCTCTTCCACCCTGACCATGGAGCCCAAGAAGGAGAAGCTATGTGCCCCCTACACCATGGAGCCTGGCTCTGAGTTGTACATATAAACCACAGCTTCCAAACAGGTCCCCAAACCCTCTCTGCTCTAGTGGGAACCAACGCACTCCATGAACAGGTCTCTAAATTCAAGAAAAGCTAAAGGTCCCTCCCCTTGCACCACTCCAGTTTCTGTGAGCCAGCAGGCCACCAGGCATGAGCTAAATCAAAGACAAACCAACCGTGTCCCTTTCAAGGAGTCTGACACTCACTCACACAGGAAAGAGGCCTGGCCAGGCTGGGACAACATGAAATGAACCAAAATAATGTGTGTCTGATGAGAGTATTAGGCAAGACTTTAAGGTCAATTTAGCATGATTTAAATATTTCCCACTCGTTAGCAATCATTTAGAGTATAATTTCCTTTGCACCCCCTCCCCCAAACTTGAAGTTTTATTTTAATGGCTTTGAGATTTTGAACCAGATCATTAAAATTAATGATATTCCCAGTGTTCCTGTGTGCCTGGTGGAATCTGATCGGTGTTTTTCCCTTTATAGATCATCAGTAATAGAACACTTTAATGGCCCTAATAGAAAGGCACTCTCTCTCGCTCCATGTTAATGAATAATTTCCATAGCCAGATATGGAACCCCCAAAGAAAGTGGAAGCGTATTTCATTAGACACGTCAACGCCAGACCCTAAATAATTCAGTCCCCCAGATTAAAATACTTGATGCTCTCCATGTCCTAATGGGAGATAATGAAATGTCCCCAAATGCTACCATCTTAAAATTAACATCCTTTGAAACTCTAAAATCAATCAATGTCAATGACAAGAGCCGAGCCTAATCCTTTATTGATTTGTACAGCCAAGAAAAGGAAAATGAAGTCCGGCTTGGCCTGTTCTTCAGGCTAGCTGACCGCTGGCCAGCACTCTGAGTCACTCAGTCTTTGTCCTGGAGGTTGGAAAACACCAGCTGGCGAGTCCCCTGCTTTTGAATGACAGACATCACAGCTCGCCCATCTTCAAATGCCCATGGCACACATCCCTGTGGTCTAGTCCCGTCCCTCACAGGCCCATAAGACTCTACTCGCTTCAGGGAAGGGTAGGGATTTTGTTGGGAAAACCATCTGCCTTCCTACTCCACCTCCACTCCCCAAAATTCTACTTTATTTCCTGTAGATGTTATCACCACCTACAATCACCCTGATTATTTTGGGGAGGCTCCCAGTTTTTGGTTATCATTTTTTTATATCATTTTGTATATATTTTGTGGTTTGGGGGTATGAGATTTTACTTTTTTTTGTAAGTTAATCTCACCTATGTGGCTCAGAAAAACAAAAGGTATTCTATTTTACAACTACATCCAGGGTGCCTGAAAGAATGGCTCGCATGAGGTGTGGACCAGGGTGCCTGAAAGAATGGCTCGTATGACGTGTGGATGGATGAGTGGACAGGTGAATGGGGACAGATGGATAGGTGATGATGAGTAGGTGGATGGAGAGAAGATGCAGATAGACAGATAGATAGGGTGTGTGCATACATGTGTGGATGGATGAGTGGACAGGTGGAGAGACGGGTGAATGGGTGAATATATGGGAAGGTGGGTGCAGGGGTAGATGGGTGATGGTGGATGTACAGCAGATGGGGCATGGGTGAGTGGGTTGTATGGGTGAGTAACCAGATGGATGAGTGGATAGATGATAAGCACCTGAAAAATGAACAAATAGGTGGATGGACTCCTGGGTAGTTAGAGAGATGAGAGAGTAGATGGATGGATGGTGGATGTGGATGCTCGATGAATGGATAGGTTTGTGGTGGAGGTAGATGGATGAATGGATAGACGGTGGATAGATGATAAATGGGTGGATGGATGCA
>NW_004949136.1:248215-274109 GCF_000317375.1 Microtus ochrogaster | reverse complement strand
ATGGATGGATGGATAGATGGATGGATAGATGGGTGGATGGGTGGATGAGTGGATGGATGGGTGGGTGGATGATAGATGGATGGAGAGATGGATGGATGGATGGATGGATGGATAAGGGATGGATGGGTGGATGGATGGGTGGATGGATGAGTGGATGGATGGATGGGTGGATGGATGGATGGATGGATGGATGGATGGATGGATGGATGGGTGGATGGATGGGTGGATAGATGGGTGAATGACTTGATGGTTGGATGGAGGACCATTGTACAGACAGACAGATGAGTGGATTAATGGATAGAAGATGTATTTGTTTGCCTTCCTTGATGTTTTCCCAGAGCAGAGAACCATATCTATCGAGATCTTATCTTGGTGAATGAGATAATCAATACTGCTGGATTCTCCACAAGACTGAGAAATCCATGTGCTTACTGCTGCCTGTCCCTTCAAAACATCTGGGCGACTACTACCCACAGTATTTGTATCTGTGTTTTAGAGCCTATGAGTGTTCTTTGGCCCTGCTGACAGTGGCTCCCCTTGGGCAAACCTGTATATGCTCAGCTTCTTTCCACAATGCCACCTGTACCTGACACTCAGTAGGCCATCAGCTCACCACACAAGTTATCCCTCTGGCAAGAAAGCTCATGGACCAACACAAAGGGAATAGCAAAGAAGCAGCTTGAATAATTCAACAAACAGCCAGTGGAGTCCAGGCGCCTTGCACAGGCACTGGCTGGAACTCAAAGAAACCCAGAAAATGGGAAACCACAGAATGTCTCTGCATGAAGATTAAAATCGCCCCGTGATAAAACAGCCTCATGTATCAGAGTCAGAGACGGGAGGAAATAAGAAAACCCCACAAAGTAAATTGGAATTAGGTCAGGAGGACCAGGGAAAAATCACAGCGAAAATTCAGTCCATAGAAGAAAATTGAAAGATAGCGATGAACTGAGGGGAGGGAGTTGCTGTAGTCTGTTCCCTAGGAAACAGGCTGGAACTTTCTCAGCTTCACCTTTGGGCCTCATCTATGGCCAACTCTGTGCAGAAGATGCCCTTAACATGGCTTAGAGCATGGGCATTCCCTGAAGCAGCCCTGGAGCCCTGGGACACAGGCTAGGGTCTGTGGTGAGGTTGGCTAGCGGTCTTCAGATGTTCACTTAGATACTTGGTTCCCAGACACGTCTCTATGAGGCTCAGGCATTCCTGGCCAGCCATGGCCAAAGACAGCATCACCCATTCTGCCTGCCTCTGAGATCCCTGGCCTGATGGAAGGGACAGCAATGCCTACCTGCCCTGTGTCCAGCAGAGGGCACCTTTTTCACTTTGCACATCCACTTGATCCTGGGTATTCTGTGTGGTGGACCCTGGGACAGTTTGATGAGTCCAGACAGATCCTAAGGCAGAAGAAGAGGCACCCTTCTCCAGTGTGGAGTGCTTCGTGGCTCAATCCTGTCCTCAGTTTTTTTCAGTATGGGGTGCTTCCTGGCTCAACCCTGCTTCCCTTCCTGCCCCAACCACATTTTCTTTCCTCATTACTCCATCTGGCCTCTGATCTAAAGTAACATATCTGACCCCTAGGCCAAACTATAGGTTCAGCGTCTCACAAGCCTCAAGGCTGGACTCAACGGGATCCTCCTTCACCCCTCCACTCACATGAGGTAAAATCTAGACTGAGCAAGAGCCCTACCTGTCAGCTTAGCCAGAACTTCCCAACTTCCATGTCTGGTTGAATTCTCTAGCCTCCACCAGCCCTGGTGGGATCTGGTTTTCCCATAAATGCCCTTAGCAATAGCTTGGGAGGTTGGGGTAAGTCCAAACACACCACTTTATTTATGGGATGCCGCTTTCTCATCACCCCCAGATCTGCTGTCCCCTGACTTGCCTTCAGCAAGAACCCTGTGAGCTTGGTGAGCCTGTCAACCCCTCTTGTTGACTCTGCACACCGATCCTACAGCTCTGGTGGAACCTGCCACTCAAGCATGCTGTACTCAGAGTCCAGCTCAATCTCTCTTCTCCCTACAAGACCCATCGTGGCACCTGCTGAAGGCCCTGAGCAAAGGCTGCCCCGCTGTGCTTCAGCACACACCACTGAAAATGATAACAGCCGTGAAGAAAAGCCAAGCGGGCAAAGACCGGGCTGTGGTATCCTGGGGGCAGACTGAACCAATGTCCCACCCACGCATCCCCAGAAGTCATTGTGGCCATAGGGATTGAAGGGTAAAAGGACAGTAGAGGGTACCCTTGCCACTATCCCTGCAGGCCTTTGTGAGGACTTGGACTTCACTATAAATGCAAGGGAAGTCACTGGAAGATTCTGAGACAGGAAAGGTATTGTCTGGCTATTCTGTTGCAGCTAGAATCCAAGAAGGGAAACACCAATGGTAGGGCCAGGGAGAGAAACAGAAGAACAATGTTATGGTTTAAACCCCGAAGTGTCCCAGAGCTTATGTGATAGCCCCTTTGCCTCCTGGTTTCTTTGGAAGTGTTAGAGACTGTCAAAGATGTCAGTTTATTAGGGAGGGCCTTCAAAGGTGATACCCATCCTGGTTGACGTGGCTCTGTACATAGCTTCCTGACCTGCTACTTCTTCAAGAAGCCAGGATCATCCCTACCATCCCAACCCCCACCTCAATCCCTCCAACCCCCACCCTAGCTACCGAAACCAAGCCTCTCTGCCTTCCCTGCTACAGGCTCAACCATGACCTCAGGCTCAACAATCACTGAAATCCTAAGACAAGATAAAATCTTTCTCTCTCAAACTGTTTCTTAGATAGAGATTATAGTGATGACCTAGCAAAGGTATCATCAGAGGTGGAATTCAGGGTTAAACTATCAGATGCCAGGGGATGGGCAAAGGATGGATTCTGGTTTCCATATCTTCCTGGAAGCCCACCCTGATCATTGGAAGCCAGTTCCTCTTTCCTCCCGAGTGGACCCTGTTCTCCAGAACGTTCCCTGTCTTGAGTTTTAAATCTCTCATTTGCTCCAAGAGCCCACAGGGAGGGCCCTGCCTCCCTCCTGGGCTCTGTATTTCTCCTCTCTGCCTTCACATACTGAATCTATACCAACACATGGTCAGTACCAGGCCAAAGCTTTTATCTACCTCCTCTCTCCCAGGCATGTCCCCAACTTGATTCTCATGTGATTGTTGGGATTTTTTCCCTTGCTGTTCAGGTAACAGCTCAAGTCTCCTACCTTGAGGAGCAGCCCCTGCCTTCTGCTCCCCACCATCCCCATAGAGGCAGCCTGCTTTATTTTCTCATAATCACCTGTCTTCCTTGTCTAAGACTACCCTGCACCCCCTCAGCAAGAAAGAAGCAACATAAAACCCAAGGTGTCGCTGGCAGCTCCCTGACTTCTCCCAGCATCTGGACAGGGCCCAAGTACAGACATCAGAAATGTAAATATTTGTTGAATAAGATGCACAGAAGTAAGGGGACACTTCTCCAAGGACTTCTAGGGGAGCACAAGGGCCTCACGAAGCGTGTCTGTCAAAATGCCATTTCCTGGGCAGCCAGAAACCAGGAAGCAGATGAGGCCAGATTGCTGCGCTGGCTGCTTTCCTTGTGGTTGTGGAAACACCACGTAGGGCAGTCTGACAGTTCACGAGTACAGTCATCATGCTGGGGACTCACGGTGGCAGGGTCCTGTGGCAGCTTGTCACATTGCATCCACAGGCAGGAGGCAGTGAGCGATGTTGTCCTTCACTCATTTTCCCTTTTGTGGTTTCTGAACCCCATCCCATGGGATAGAGTCACCCACACTCAGGCCAGGTCCCTCCTCAGTTAAACCTCTCTGGAAACGCCCTCATGGCACACCCAGGGTCGTGCTTCCATGTGACTCCAAATCCAGCCAATAGGTAGTGAGGATTCACCATTGCTGCTGCATCCTTCTGCAGGGCAGAACCAAGGTTCTCAGCAGGGTACATTCAGGGTGTATGGGCCATCTTTTCCATGGAGATGCCAAAATCATAACAGAACACAGGTAATTTGTGAGCTTGGATGCCTGAGACCAGTAGGAGCAATGGTGCCATTCCATGTCCTCACTTGTAACTGGTTCCCTTAGGTTGCAAGGTCACGTGGCTCCAGTTACACCCTCCTCACCCCTACCCACCAAAGCTGCTGTACTGAGCTGTCAGGGGCAAACAGTGCCAGCCACAGGAGAATGACCTCACCAAAGGACTCTATGGGCCCTGGTGAAGCTGCTGTCCAGGATGCTCAATGGCTCCCAAGATGAAGGTACTAAGGAAGGAGCTCCAAGCTGAGTTCCTGAAGTTGCCAGGGAGACAAGAGTGCAGATTGACGCTGGTACTCCTCCCTCCACTGGTGCCCTCTCCCACAGGGCATGACCCACAGCAGAGTGCCACAGATGGATACTCAGCAAAAGTGCCACTGTCCTCTAAAAGGTCAATGTCTGGATGACCTCATCAGCATGCCTGTTGAGTTCTGATGTCTTCGTCTGTAGACGGTGTCCCCAAGTGGCCAAGAGACCTCTGACACCATAGACAGGAACAGGGGGTCCCACCCTTGGAACTTTGTTTAATCTTAACCACAACCCTAGAGCATTATACTCAAATGCAGCCCATAGGAAGGAGACACCCATAAAGCAAATCAACTCTCTGGTCCCCATTTATTTATTCTGGAATGGGAAGTCCCACATCAGAGGCTCAAATCTCCATAGAAAAGCTCTCCAGCATTGCTGGCGATAGACCCCGGTGAGCGTCACACAGCTGGGCAGTGCTCTACACTGAGAAGAGGCCTTAGAAGAGAAAGCCACATCAGATGGAGGCTCCAGATGAGTAGAACTTCCTAGAGGGTTGGCGATGTAGGAAGAAGGAAAAGGCACCGTGATGAAGCTGGTTGGTTGGAGGGCTCTAGAGAGGCCATGAATACTGGGGCCACAAAGACAACCCAAGGCACACCTACTATTAGAGTGCCCCAGAGGCGTGGACCTCAGTGGTCCATGCTGCTGTCCTGGGTACACGTCTGTTTGTGATGAATACCCTGACAAAGACAGCTTGGGGGAAGGAGGCTTCTCCGGTTCACACTCCAGGTTACAGTCTATCGTTAAGGGGAATTCAAGGCGGGAACCTAGAGTATCCCATCCATGGCTAAAAGCAGAGAGACAATAAAAGTCTTGCCCTCCTCAGGACTCCAAGCCTAGGGAATGGTGCTGCCTACAATGGGTTGAATCTTCATAACTCGATTAAAAATCAAGATAACCCCCCACAGACATATCCACAGGCCAATCTGATCCAGACAGTTCCTCAGCTAAGGCTCTCTCTTCTCAGGCGGCTCTAGGTGTCCTGATTGAAACTACTTCTGTGCCTTCTGAGATGGGGCACTGTGGGCTTCTCAGGGTGGGACTGGGGGTCAAGGCACAGCTATCACAGCATTCACACGTAATGCAGGAAAAACCAAGACCAGATCCTTAGTCCATGGCCAAGATGGGGGTATCGAGTGTGCAACACCAATTCATTTAATTCTACCTGCACTGCCTGCTCCCTCATGGCTCCCTGTGTCACCGCCACCCTGACTGCTGCTGGCTGGACTGTCTGAAGCCTTCCACCCACCCCCATCAATAATTTGACCCAACAAGACCATTCTCCTGACTCTGACCAGCCAGAGGCCATCTTCCTACAAGTTATTTTTTGGGAAGGGCAACCAGTTGTCCCTCATCCCATAAAACCAAAGTCACTGTTGCAGTGCTGACATTAAAGGGCGTTCATTGTTAAATGTGGAAAACCCTGTTCCCAGTTACTTTATGAGGATGGAAAGTGACACCTTCTCACAGTGCTATGGCTGCCTGCACCTGGGTCTTTCCTACTGTCATGCTCAATGTCTCCCTCAACCCCACAGGGTGACGGCAGAGCTAACCAGTTATAGGTCTGGAATCTTGACCATGAACCCCACAGCTCAGTGCCCCCAGCATGCAGTTCAGCAGAGCTGGCTACAAGTTGTTCACCCCTCATTGCTGATAGAACCCTGTCACACTGTTGATGTGTGCTGTACGAGATCACAGGCCGGGCCCTGCTCTGACTGGCAGTCTGGACATGAGCCATGGACAAGGCAGCCTGTCTGGGTCACAGCCCACATAGTCAATCATCCAGCCACCAGGTGGTAGGCCATGACCACACCACCTCTGCCTCTGTGTAGCAAGATAACAGACAGGGTTAGTTCTGGTCCAGCTATTGAGGCTGGGATTCATGGGGAAAGGTCACGGTACAAGGGGTCCTGCAGTTCTCTATTCAAAAGTCCCTACTGCCAGACATCCAGGATGCTGTGCAACATCCCAGCATCTGACATCCAGGATGCTAAACAGTTTGCAAAGTATCTTGGGCGAGTGGAATGCTATATGGTACCCCAGCATCAATCCCAACTCCTCATGTTAGTTTTAGTGTTGAGTAAAACTCCAGCATTTGAGGTGCCTACAGTGATAAGTGGTACCCCAGCATTTCAGATGTCTCTAGTGCTGAGTGACACCTCCATACCTGAAGCATCTATAATTCTAAGTGGTACCCCAACATCACAGGTATCTACACCATTCGGTGGCAGCCCAGCCTCTCATGCGTCTCTAATTCTGAGTGGTACCCTAGCACCTCAGATATCTGTGATGATGTGTGGTACCCTAAGCATCCAGTGCATGTGCATCCCTACTTTCTAATCCCAGATTTGTGTAACTGAACTGTAAGCTCACTGACAAGAGAAACCATAAAGGTTCACCTTTGTCATTAGTGCCCAGGGTCTGCCTGTGCATAGGAGATGCTCAGGGAAGGTGCACAAGGGAAGGGCAATGCTTGACCAGTTCTCACCAGTGAGATAATTTGTAGAACATGCACCATCAATCTCAACATTTATGTCAAGCTGTTCCCATTGCTGCTTGAAAGCTTGGGGGGTTGGGGACAGAGTTCCAAGTACTGATTCCATATTTGAACTAAATTGAAGTTTTAAAAAAGAAAACAATTTTCCAGGGCTGGAGAGATAGCTCAGAGGTTAAGAGCACTGGCTGCTCTCTCAGAGGTCCTGAGTTTGATTCCCAGCAACCACATGGTGGCTCACAACCATCTGTAATGAGATCTGGTGCCCTCTTCTGGCCTGCAGGCAGACAGGCAGTCAGAACACTATATACAAAAATAGATGCATCTTTAAAAAAAAAAAGTAATATTGCTGTTAGGTATAGACCCAAAGGATGCTCAGTCGTACCACGAGGACATGTGTTCAACTATGTTCATAGAAGCTCATTATTATTCATAATAGCCAGAACCTAGAAACAACCTAGATGTCCCTCAACTGAAGAATGGATAAAGAAGATGTGGTATATTTACAAAATAGAGTACCACACAGAGATAAAAAAATAATGACATCTTGAAATTTGCCAGCAAATGGGTGGATCTAGAAAAAAAAACATATTAAGTGAAGTAGCCAAGACCCAGGAAGATAAACATAATATGTACTCACTCATAAGTGGCTTTTAGACAGAAAGCAAAGAAAAATCAGCCTACAGTTCACAACCCCAGAGAACCTAGACAATAAAAAGGACAACAAAAATATACATGCATAGATGTACATAGGAGAGTGAAAAAAAAACAAGATCTTCTGAGTAAGTTGGGAGCATGGGGGTCACAGGAGAGGGTAGAAGGGAAGAGGAGAGGGGAACAATTTTCCTTGAAAGGTCCCAGAATGTCTCATTCTCCATCTGGGAATGCTGACTTCAACTGACCTGCAACACTTAGACACTCCAAGGCCTGCCTTTGCTCTCCCTCTCAGCAGGCCAACACTTGTGAAAGTCGGTCATGTTTCTTCGCAGAGGTAGATTATAAGTAGGCCTGCAAAGCAGGACAATAATCTTTCTTTGATAGAGACTTGACCATTGGTATTGGAACACACAGTAGCTGAGGGTCAGGAGTTTGGAGTCAAGATACCCTGAGTTCAAAGCTACCCTCTTCCATCTACTCTTGTGTGGGATAGTTTTCTGTCATTTCAAAACAAGCTGGGGTCATCCGAAAGGATGGAACCTAAATTGAGAAAATGCCTCCGTAGGATCTGGCTGGAAGTATTTTCTTCGCTAGTGGTTGATGAGTGAGGACCCCACCCATTGTAGGTGCCCCCCACAAGCTGGTGGTCCTGAGTTCTGTAAGAAAGCAAGCTGAGCAAGCCATTTGGAGCAAGCCAGTAAGCAGCACTCCTCTATGGCCTCTCCATCAGCGCCTGCCTTCAGGTTCCTGCCCTTTGAGTTGCTGCCCTGACTTGGGTCAGTGATGCGCTACAATGCAGAAGTGTGAGCCAAATAAACCCTTCCCTAACCAATTTTCAGGGTGTTTCCTCATAGCAATAGAAGCCCTAAGGACATTACGAAGGTTATGTGCTCTCTCCCCACCTGACCGCTTTCTCTATGAGACACAGCTGGCATTTGAGTCAGTGCCACAGGCTGCTGAGTGAGATGTGGCAATGCCAATGTATCCTTACCACAGGCCCTGAGTCCATTCCAGTTATCTGAGATCCACACACCTGGAGGAACACACAGACTGTGTGCAAGATGTGCTTGTGTCCATGAGTGTATCTGTACTACATGACCCCAGGAGCCGGCACAGACTCAGGGAGCTGCCTCTGACTCACAGCAACCCCAAGGGGAAGACAGTCCATTTTCTCTCAACTGAGGCAGCATGGTCTGGGCCCCACCGGTGCTGTCTGGGCAGTGGCCTTGCATTTGCTCTTTCTGTTTGACCCAGGGTCCTCCTTTCCCTCCTCTGTCTCCTGCAGTTGGTTTTCCTAGTATTCTCATCCTCAGTGGGAAAGAGCAGAGCTTGCACTCTCCCCCACCCCCTTGTTCGGCCAGTCTGACCTCCAACACCGCCATCTACTCTCCATCCCTTCCCAGCCTCCAGCACACCACCCCTTAATGATCTCACCTCCACAGACTGAGATTGAACTGTGCAGGAAGCGACCATGGGGGACGTCAGAACGCCAAGGCTGGATGAGCACTCCCAAGGCTCAGTGGGCTGACTCAGGCAGCTTTGAAGCTTGATTCATTTCTGGTGACCTGGGCATCAGCTGTGGTCATGTGTGAGCCCTAGCCACAGGCCCTCTGATGTTGGCCATTCCCACAGGCTTACACAATCCTGCACAGTAAGTGTGCACAAATTGCATTAGAAAGATTGTTGACGGGCTATGCAATGAGCCAGGATGTTCAAGAGACAACTTTTACTGTCCTTTGAACACAAAATGTCCCCTACTGGCTCATCTTTCAAATGTTTGGTCACCAGTCACTTGTGTTATTTTGGGAGGTTTTAGAAACTTTAGCGGGTGAGAGATAGCTGTGTCCAGGAAGTGAGTCACTGATGGGTCTTGGGAGTATCGCATCCGCGGCTCCTTCCTCTCCTTTTCTCTACCGCTATGCTATTAGCTCCTCTACTCTCCCACACCGTATCTCAGATGGACTGAGGCCACTAAAACCATGAGCGAGGTTAGTCTTTCTTCCCTTAAGCTGCCCCCTCAGGTATTGTGATCACAGAGACGAGGAAGCTGATGGATACAGCCTTGCTTCCGATAGCTGGGTGTGAGGAACCTGGCCCTGAGTCTCCTCAAAGCTCCAGCCAGAGCACAACACCCAGTACCACCCTGATCCCCAAGATCCAGTGTTCTTCCTTCCTACTTCTAAACCAGTCACAAATCCTTTCGTCTCTGCCCCAGGGAAGAGCCTGGGCCAAGGAACGGCAACTTCACCAGGAGCCTGCACCTCCTTCCACCCCATTCTGATGATAGCCTGACCTCCATAGTCAGTGTCCAGACCTATTCAGAAGCTGACCCAGCACCTGGGAAATGGTTCATATGGGTGTTGTAGATTTGCTTTCTGTAGGGACATCAGAAGCCAGAGCACCCTCCGCAAGTCTCCTGTGCCTATCCATCATCTGTCCCAAACTTGTTTCATACCCATAATGCTCATAAGCAGATACTTTTGATTCTCTATTTTATCACTGAGGCGCAGAGGTCAAATAAAATCAAACCATGGCTCCAGAGCTCAACTTGGTCTGGACCCAGTGGTCTCAGGGTTCCACTGACAATGGCCCAATGGTCGCAAAGACCAGGTCCCTCTCCTTTCCATCCTTCCTTTAGTCCTCCAGAGTAGAGCTCAAGGGACTGGTCGAACCCTTCCATTCCCCTTGAGGACACTGTGGCCCAGAGGTCTGAAGTAGTATATGGAGATCTTGACTCTGTACCCAACCTAACCTCTTAATGACATCCCTGGATCTATGGTCCTGCGCCTGGTGATGGCATCTTCATTGGCCAATAGCTTTCCCTGATTGCTTTTCGTGCTCAGGTGTGGTCTCTGCCTTCCCAGACTACATGGGGATCCAGGTTCAGATGAGGTCAACTGAGGATCTTGGCATGAGGGTAAGAGATTCCCAACTGCATGAGACTAACATGAAAGAGAGAGAGGAGGCAGCATTCTTGTGTGTCACTCAGGACCAGGACCCAGGCCAGTTAGAGAGAAAGCCCCTGACACACAGTCTGGATACAAAGACTCATGGGCACCGGCATCTTTGTGGAAGGCAGATGTAATACTTCTGAGAGTTCATCAACTGACACCACAAAAATGCTATGGATGACCAGCTTGATGCACCGCTGCCCATATTTATGCCTTGACCCCTTCTCCCCCACTGCCTGTGGCTTCCGTTCCCTTTTCCAGCTAACTCAAGAAGGACCAAGGGGCCTCCCAGTCTCTGTGCCCTCTGCCCCATGATCTCTCAGCCTGTGTTGCAGCCATCCATGCTGGCCAGAGTTCCAGCTGCGTCTGTACCACATGCTATATGTGCCACCTTCCACACATGGCTGCTGTCTCTTCTGCTGCCACCTGGCCTCTGTGGTGAGGACTTCCTGGGAGCTGCCTAGTTCCCTCTGTTCCCTTCCTTTGTACCAATGACTATTGCATGGCGATGATCCGGCAGAAAAGGGGCCCTCGCATGGCTTCCTCTTGCTCACACTCCACCCTCATGTGCACCACTTGTGTGTGCCCTTTGAAGGAACAACATGCGTACCCAAGATGGTGCTGCCGGTCACGTGTCTGCCAATATGTCACATTCTCCAAGTTTAGCTTCTGAATCTAAAATGGATACCCCTTTGGAGTCTTAGTTCTGGAGAACGGTTTAAACTAAAACCCATGAGAGAAGTCTTTGTCCAAACCAGAAAAAAGTGAAGCAGACAGACCCTGCTGTTTTTCTTGTGCATTTGAAAACCCACTGTCATGTCTAGCTCTCCCTGCTGGTGATGCTGCCCAGGGCCATATCTTCCTGTGGCTTTCTCACCCCATGGGCCTCTGCACCATCTCTCTGGGGCAGAACAAAGTGGGGGAAACCTGCAGCCAGCCTGCAAAGCCCCGCACAGAAAGAGACACACATTCCTCTTCTGGGTGAGAGGGAAGGAACTAGCTCCACAGCTTCAGGAAGGAGAAAGACCTGGGTGTAGGCCGAGACTTCTCATTTGTTTCCCAGCTTCACAGACCCAAAATAATCACACAGAAACTTTAGTTACAATACTGTTTGGCCAATAGCTTAGGCATATTTCTAGCCAACTCTTACATCTTAAATTAACCCATTTCTATTAATCTGTATATCACTACGGGACTGTGGCCTGCTGGTAAGGTTCTGGTGGTGGTTGGTATTCTCCTTTGGCAGTCACATGGCATCTCCTTGACTCTGCCTACTTTTCTCCTCTATCTCTGCTTGGAATTCCCACCTGGTTTTACTCTGTTAAGTCATTGGCCAAAGGCAGCCTCTTTATTAGCCAATATCAATAAAGTATTCACAGTATACAAAGGGAAATCCCACATCGCCTGGGGCCCATGTCTTCAGACAAGGCAACATGCCTTGGGACCAATTTAACTAGGATCAAGGGAGATGGCACAGGTTCTCGGAGGTCACCTCCATGGAGAACTACCCACGATTCTTGCTTATGATCCTAAGACTGTGACCAGGATTTCCTCGTGCCTCTGGCTCTCCTGTGGTCAGGAGCCCCATACAGCCCACTGCCTAGGGAACTGCCTAGACCACATCCCCTGCCTGAAGGAGAGATCCCCACTCTGTAGTTGGTTCACCAGGCTCTGTGTTGAGAGTCTGTCTGCCACCCTCTGTTTCCTGGCCCTGGGCTAGTCCATGGCCAAGGCCAGCATGCTGGACCTGCACACTCCTGGTCTATAACCTCAAGCACCAGACAGAGCCTCCAAGTCTGATGTGGGAATGATTTCTTATTAATAAAGAAACTGCCTAGGCCCATTTCATAGGCCAGCCCTTAGGTAGGCGGAGAAAACAGAACAGGATGCTGGGAGAAAGAAGCTGAGTCAGTGAGTCGCCATGGTTCTCCCACTGCAGACAGACGCAGGTTAAGATCATTCCTGGTAAGGTGGCTCATGGGCCACACAAAGATTAATAGAAATGGGTTAGATCAATATGTAAGAGCTAGCCAATAAGAAGCTGGAACTATTGGGGCCAGGCAGTGATTAAAAGAATACAGTTTCCGTGTAATTATTTCGGGGCATAAGCTAAGCTAGCCATGTGGGCGCCCGGGTGCGGGGGACGCAGCCCCGCAGCTCTTAATTCAACACAAGCCCCAGTCCTTGATTGCTAAGCAGTAGGAAGTTCACGACATGATAAAGGCCCAGCAACTGCCCGATGATCCAGACTGGTTTCTCCACCCGTATGTCCCCATCCCTTTGTCAGTTTCTGTCCTGTTTGCTTTCTATGGCTGAGATAAACAGCACAGCCAAAGGCAACTTGGGGAAGAAAGGTTTTAGTTCACCTGACAGCGCAGAGTCCATCATGAAGGGAGTCAGGAATGGAAGTTGAAGCAGAAACCTGGGGCAAGAACTGGAGCAGAGACCATAGAAGAATTTGACTTACCAGATGGCTCTCGGGCTCACTCAGCTTGCTTTCTTATGCAATCTAGAATCATTTGTACAAGGCTGGCATGGCCCGCTGAGGGCTGGACTCTCGCTTATCAATTGTTGATCAAGAAAATGCACCAAGGGCTTGCATACAGATCAGTCTGGAGGAAACACTTTCATAACAGAGGTCCTTTTCTTCCCAGACAACCCAGGCTTGCATCAAGTTGACAGAAGAACTAGACAGCTGGACTCTCCGGTCACTCTAGTCTCTCTGTCTGGCATTTAAAACGTTTTAAGAGCTTAAGACTTATCATGACAATGAGGCACATCTGCTCCTGACAGGACCAATTGCTTCAAGAGGAAGATGGGCGTCGAAGAGGCTCCTTATGGAGTTTGCTAGTCATTTGGACAAGAAACTGCTCTTCTTACCTGGGCTGCATGATGTTATGCTGTATGAACTGGACATGCAGGACCCACATAGAAATGACTGCTGAACTAGCCTAAAGGTGAGACAGTCCTTTGGAGTTCCTGCTTCATGAAAGAGTCTCTCAGACATTCTGAAGGACACAGAAAAAGTGACTGACAAACTGCCAATATAGGTTGAACTGTCTTTGAAATTTCTTGTTTCGTGGAAAAGTTTGCTGGATACTATGGGCCTGTGGGCTGATGATTGGATGCCCCAACTTTGGGTTGGGTGACTGTCCAGGCAGTAAGATGTCTCTGTCAAATATAGTGTTTTGGAAGTTGCTTACAATATACTTCCTGTTTACTTAGGTAATATTATATCCTTCTGGAGTCTTTGATGGAGTTGAAGAATAGATATAGTTTTCCTTAGTCATGATAAAAGATAAAATATATTTAAATACTGTAACTATAATTCTTGATACCTGTTTTGTTATATGTAATTTTACTATGCTAAAGTTAAAGACTTCCTTCTTATTTAAACAGAAAAGGTAAAATGATATAGGAAGTCCTTCTGTATATGTGTTGCTTCTATTGGCTAATGAATAAAGAAGCTGTTTTGGACCTGTGATAGGGTAGAGTAGAGATAAGCAGGGAAAACTAAACTGAATGCTGGGAGAAAGGAGGCAGAGTCAAGGAGAAGCCAAGGAACCTCCGGAGACAGACACGCTGGAACCTTGCCAGCAGGCCATGAGCCTCATAGTAAAATATAAGATAATGGAAATGGGTTAAATTAAGATATAAAAGCTAGCCAATATGAAGTTAGAGCTAGTAGACCAGTCAAGTAGTGATTTAATTAATACAGCTTTTGTGTGGTTATTTCAGGAGTCTGGGCTGCTGGGAAATGAACAAGCCTCCTCCCACAACATCTTTGTCTGTCTGTCTGTCTGCCTGTCTGTCTGTCTGTCTGTGTCTCTCTCTCTCTCTCTCTCTCTCTCTCTCTCTCTCTCTCTCTCTCTCTCTCTGTTTGTGTAAGGGGGAGTGTGCACACATGCAGAGGGCAGAAGAGGGCGTCCTCTTTCACTGCCTATTCCTCTGAGGCAGTGTCTCTCCCTGAATCTGGGGCTCGCATTGTCTTGACGATGCTGGAGGCCTGCGAGCCGCGCTGATCCTCCTGTCTTGGCCTCACTCAGAGCTGGGGTTACAGCATGTGCTGGATGCCCAGGGTGTTATATGGATGCCATTATCCAAGCTCCTCATGGCTGCAGCAAATTCTCTTAACCAAGCTGCCTCTCTATACCCGCCTCTCCAGCCTTCCCTGTGTATCTCCTCAAGTGTCAAGCATCATAAAGAAACACAGAAGAGGCACCCCTACCAGCATCACCCCTGCTTCTGTTGTTTCCTCAGCAGAGGGAGCTTAGTGTGTTCACAGTCCCGGTTACGGTTCTTCTTGCCCACAAATCCTTACAGCAGAAACTGCTGGCTGGATTTGGAGTGAGAAACCCATGACTAACATGGGATTATTGGCTGGAGACTTGGCACACAAGCCCTACTTTGATTTAACAAGTTATTTTTCAATGATTTAAACAATATGTACCTATCAAATGTATTCTTAAAATGCAGATAAGAAAGATGAGAAATGGAAAACCAATATTCACCACAGCCCCATCTGAAACATTGTTATCATATTAATATCAACACTTTCTACTGCACTTTTATCTCTTACTCCATGTAACCCTTTTAGACACCACAAAAATCAAAATCATGATATTAGGATTCATGGCACACTTCCCATAATCCTTTGCTGGGGCAATGTGGCATGCTGTCTTTACAAATATGTCATAATGTCCCATACAGGGACTAGAACAGTTAGACCCAGATTTGGTCAGGAAAACAGAAGCCATTCCAGGTGCTTTGAGAAGCAAGTTCGGGTCCAGGGGGGTTGGGGGTAAAATAGCTGTTGGAAGAACTGGGGGGAGGGAGCAAAGCTCAGCGTGATCAATGCCCCCCTGAACTGTGAGAGACTCACACAATGAACTCTAGTCCACCTTCAATGGTTACTATTGAGGGTAGGGCCTTCTGCTCCTTGTGTGGCCATGACGTGGAGATGGGACTGTGTACACGCAACCCAATGGCCTCTGAAGACAACAGAAGCCACCACAGCCAGAGTGAGACAGGAGGCAGATGCTGCGCAGGCGTCCGAAGGAACCGACTGCCAGTGTTCAATCTTTCTGGCCTCCAGAGCTGTAAGCAATGAACTATCAGTCTGGCCACCCTGTTCATGTGCTTTGGTAGATAACTCCCCAAATTAGCAGCATACTGTTGTCCTCTAAGGTAAAGACCATGTCAGTGTCAACCTCCAGCAGAGACAGTGGCCTCTGTCCACTCAGCCAAGATCAGGACTGGACCCCCTCTCCAATCTGAGGCCCCATGATCCATTTCCCAGCCTGATGACCAGGCAGACTCACTGAGGAAGCAGCTGCAGCCCCTTCGTCAGCTCCCGCACCCCACAGCTGAGCCCTCTGCGCGGTTCTCCAGCCATACAGAGAGTGGGGTGTCTGGAGGAAAGCAAGTTCAGTTACGGGGCTCAGGGAAGAACTCCGCAACAGAGGGCAGAGCGCAGAAGTCATACTAGGGCCTCAGCGCAGCCCATCCATCTGCCCCGTGTCTGGCATGGAGGGAGGCAGGCTGCTTCCCAGACCTGAGACGGAAGCTGCCGACTCCCGTAAGCCTGCCCACTACCCATGCAAACTGCTCAGCCAGCTCTTTGTGGCAATTATCCCTGACGTGTGCGGAAACGGGCGGCCTCTCCGGGGCAGCTTTCATCCCTGTTGTCAGGAATTGCCCGGCTTGAGTGGAGCTTTGCTATGGGCCACAAACCATAACACTGCACATGTCATGGGCACCTCTAAAATGGTCTGGTGGTTCAAGAAGCAGGTGAGGAGAAATGGGGGGGTAGTAATGGATGTGTTTGAAGAAGGCTCTCCCCAGCTGGGGGCAGGGACCGACAGCGGCCATAAGTCCTCTGCAGAGGCCGGCTTAGGTTAGGTCAGGACGAAGGATGAAATGACACCCATGAGAGCAGAGATTCCGATTGTTAATCCTCCTGCTTTTATAGACAACCAGATGCCTATTGAGTGCAGGGAGGTGAGGAGACAGGAATGCATTTAATGTGGAAACCCTAAAGTCACACCAAGCATGTAACAAGCACTTGTAAACACGACCCTGTACAACACCGAGCCTTACCCTCCAGCTTGAGCGCATCCCACATAAACCCCTCCCTTATACCTGCCAGCTGCACCTACCCACTGCTGTGCTCCTTGCTCTCACTCTGTCTGACCTGTGACCCTCCTCCAATCCACCAATGAGGCCATGAGCAATAGATGATCTCAAGGTGGTAATAGCTATGCTCAAACCATCAACAACACAGCTCTGGGCTCTAATAAGCATCAGGGATGGGTGGGACCAGCACACTTCCTGGTCTCTCAAAGCTGGCAATCTGCCAGCAGAAATCACAATGTGATGCTATGAATATGTTTTATTACCATTGGTTAATAAAGAAGCTGTTTCGACCAATGGCTTAGCAGAGTAAAGCCAGGCAGGAAATCAGAACAGAGATAGAGAGAAAGAATAGGTGGAGTCAGAGAGATGCTATGTAGCTGCTGAAGGAGACAGATGCCCCAGAACCTTACCAGCAGGCCACAGCCTCATGGTGATCCACAGATTAACAGCAATGGGTTAATTTAAGATGTGTTAGTTAATAAGAAGCCTTAGCTAATAGGCCAAAGCAGTGTTGTAATTAATATAGTTTCTGTGTGATTATTAGGGTCTGAGCAGCTGGTAAATGAACAAGCTGTCTCTGCCTACAATGGTGCACACGCTTGGCTTAGTGGAGCACCTGCTGTGTGCTGGGCCTCACGTTTATAGGCACCTTGTGTGTATGACTCTGCTTCATCCTCAAATTCATCGTGTAAGTGAGGATGTTCACAGACTGAAATGCATAGGAGTTGGGTCAGCTGGGAGGGTTAGGCGGGGACCTTAACTAATTCAGTTCCCATGCCTCCCATCTGGTACCATCTATAATCTTTAGAGCCTGTACCGGTATGAGAGTTAGCTGTCTGTCACTGCCACAGTCTGAGGCAAACCAGCTCTCAGGTCTATTTTAGCTCGTGGTTGTATTGCTTGGGCCATGGTCCTTTGGGCCTGAGGCAAACCAGCTCTCAGGTCTATTTTAGCTCGTGGTTGTATTGCTTGGGCCATGGTCCTTTGGGCTTTGGTGCATCTTTGGGGGAGAACATGGCAGAGGAGCCAAGTTTGTGTCATGGAAGCAAAAACATCCCAGGAAGCAAAAGCAAAGAGAAGAGCCAGGGCACATCTCCTCCCAAAGACCAGACTTCCCCCCACTAGGCTTTGCTTCCCTAAAGGCTCCACAAGCTCCCCAGAGTGCTATGGTCTGAGTACAACCTACCACCTTCATCTTTGGGGTGTTCCAGATTCAGGCCTCCAAAGAGATGCCCAGGGCATTCTCCAGCAGTGGCCGCCTCTCGCTTGCTCCAATGGCAGGGTCAGTGCCCAGAGTGGATGGCAACTGGGTCTTCACTTCCTAGGGTCAGGACGAAGGCTCAGGCTGGCTGGGACACAAAGGAAGCCTGTGTCTGGTGAAACCTGAGATTTGCGCTCCGTAAGCGTTTTCCTTGTCCCCTCCGAGAGCTTGTGCAGACATTTTGGTTGATAAACCTGAGAAATCTCTAGAAAGCATTTAATTAATGCGTTCTTCCTTGGTAGAGTGTCTCAGTAATTGCTGTTCAAGCAGCAGAGCGGTTGAGAAAGCTTTTCTTGCAAAGGCTGCAGGGACAGATAGCGATCCACATGGCTGCTTCTCCCAGGCACTGGCTCTCTCTCCTGCAACCTATTGACACCCATTAACATTCTCCCAGCCATAAAAAAGCATGCATCTTATTCTGGCATTCTCCATAGGCAGGGGCCCGGCACTGAATCTCCATGCCTGCGTAACTGCCCAAAGTCACTGCGTTGGAAAACAGCAGAAACTGCTATGAGCCACGGGGTGCTGGACGGGCAAGTGTTTAGTGATGATAATTCCGCAAGGGTAATTGCATTAATGGAAAGTGGGAGACGACGTGGGGCCAGTGAATATTGTGCACGTGTGTGTAAATATCCGCAGACACGTGCCTGGTGTTTAAAGACAGCCGCGTGTAGATGGCTCTTGCATGTATGCACCTTCATAACCAATTGCCCAGGCCCTGGATGGTAAAGTGCCATTCAAAAGTGACTTGTGATAACCAGGGAGAAATCCTTTAGTGAAAGGAAACAGGAACAAGGGCCTTTCAAGCCTGGCTGTAAAGAGCTCCGTTTGATTTGGGGGCACAAAGGATTGAAAAGACATCAAAGCATCTCCAGGCTGAATAGCTCTCTCCAAAAGAAGACCTTCCACTCTGGATTTCAGCACACAAAACAAACCAGTAGGAACCCTCACATGACTGGAGGCCAGGAGGTGATGGAGGGGTGCATTAGGGCTGCAGGAGAGTCCCCAGGGCTCCAGCTTCCCCTTGGTCAACTCCTGTGGGACCCAAATGGGCTTCTGCTCTGTGAAAAGGGCCACACTGGAAGCCTCCCTGCTAGAACTGTGAGATATGGTATGCAACAAGCCCTTGCCTACCTGGTCAGTCAGTCATTTCTCCCTCTCTGCAGTGGGTTTCTCCATCCCCAGGCTCAACCTTCTCCCAAACAGAGCACAGACAATGGCCATGCCCTTTGCAGCTAAGAATTCCAGGATTAGACTGTCCACTTTCCTTCTACACCGCTCTAAAGGAGTCTGTGTTTGCCCGGCAGCTAGGCCCAGAGCCAGCCCCTCTTACAGGCTCTTTCCCTGTTTAGTTGCACGGATTCTTTCCATTTAGTCTTTATGCTGAGGCTTCAAGTTAACATGGAACCATCTTTAAATGTACAATTGAGCAGCATTTAGCGGTTTCACGGAGCTTTGGACACATCGCTCTGTAATATTCTGGTGTAGCTGCATTATCTCAGGAGGGAGCATGCCCGTTCAGCCATCAAGTGTGCAGGCAGCTCTTGGTCTTATGGCTTTTCCTTTTCCGGCTCAGCACAGACGGGAAATCAGTATGTGGTTTTCTGTCTGACTTCGTTCGCTCAGCACAATGTGGTCAAGCGTCATCCACATTGGAGTGCAGATCGGCCCGCGTTCTTTTTATGGTTGGGTAATATTCAATCGTATGGGTTGACTGCGGTTTTAGTACGCATTCATCCATTTGCGGGCCCTGGATTGCTTCCACCTTTTGGCTGCTGTGAATAGCATTACACAGAATACATGCGTTTGTGAGCGCTAGTCTCGCTTTTCAGTTCTTTGAGATAAATGTCCGGAAGTGGGTTGACAGTCACATGCAAGGCTAACTTCTGGGAGGGTTCTGCTCAGGTTTGGGGTTCTTGCTCTACCTGGACATTTGCTGACACCTTCTCTGTCCTCTTCTCCTGTCTTGGTTCTAGCGTGTACTCTGAATGCTCTTCTCATAGCAGGAGAGTAGGGCGTGGAGAAAGAGGCACCAAGGTTCACATAGAAAAGAAAACATTGGCAGAAAGATCGGGAACCCCTCTGGCTGTGAACTCCACGTGAAAACGGTAGCCAAGCATCTCCGCCTCGGAAGCCCATCCTCCCACAGCCTCTGCAGGCCCGAGGGTCCCATCTCTGTGCTTCCTCTGAGGACCACATCTACCTGACTCCTGGGTAGAGCAGGCCTCAGCCTCTTTGTTTAGAAGTTTTTTCAACTCTAACAGGAAATAGACAGGTGAAGGTGGTTGCCCTGTCTGCAGGAGGGAGGGAGGAGAGCCCTCCACCTACCCAACCCAACACCCTGAATAAGGAGGCTTGTGCTGTGTGAGCCCAGCAGCTGCCTGTGCCTGTGGGTGTGTGACCGTCAGCCCTGCTCATCTCTCCCTCTCCCACAGCTAAGGTTCTGCCTCTGTCTACCGGATGTCTGGCTCTGTCTAGTGACAAGCAGAAAAACAACGTTTTCCAGGAGGAAAAAAATGAGATATTAAAAAAAACATATTAACAATTTGCAAATTATCATGAGAAAAAATATCCTATTAAGAAAAATATGACAAGCATACACTTGTGGAAGAAAAAAAAAAACAACACCCAGGAGAAGAATGAACTGTATCTTGTTGAAATTACAGTATTGTCCTGTCCAAACTAATAGGCTCTGGTGTCCCCAACCATCTGCTGGAGGTATCATTTATTAAGTCCATTATCCCACAGACTACAGCTAGTCACTTCTCAAACACCGCCACATTTATGAAAGACAGTTAGAGTCATTTGTAAGATAATGGCCATTCTAATCTCAAGGCTGCATGAGGAACCTGTTTCTCAGTGCGTCACAATGGAGCTCTGCACAGGGGCAGCGCCAGGCAGGCTGCAGGTGTCCGCTGAGAGGGGTGGACAGTACTATGGTGGACACTATTACCTCCTGCCTTTCTTCCCTCAGCCCTGGAGAACTGGGGGTCCATCTGAGTGCCCGGTTCTCAAGGCAAGAGTGGGGGTGAGCAAGAGAAGAAAGGAGAGCGTGAGGGGGAGACATGGAAAAGAGGGAGATGGAGAGGGATAAAGGCGGGGTGAGGGAGAAGGGGAAAAGGGAAGGTCTTACCGTTTTATTCCTTTGCTGCGTTCAACACCATGAATAAAACAACTGGGGAGGAAAGTCACATCCCATCACTGAGGGAAGTCAGGGCAGGAACTCAGGCAGAATCTTGAAACAGAAACCTAGAAGGACTGCATCCACCTTACACGGGGCTCCCTAGTCTTCTTCAACACCCCCTCCTCCTTGCCACTTGCAGTGGGAGGGCTCTCTCACATCAGGCATCACAGACATGGCCACAGGTCAATCTAACCATGGCGGTCCCTCGGTTCAGACTCGTTCAGATGGGTGTAGGCTGCATGAAATCAACAGCTGAAGCTAACCAGGGCAGAAGGACAGAAGGGATCACAGGAGGAGAGGAGAGGGGGGAGGGGAGGGAAGGAGAGGGTAGGAGGGAGGGGAGGGGGAGAGTAGAGGGAAGAACAGAAGAGAGACTTAGGCCCTCACTGAGAGGAAGGCACAGGAGACAAGGAAAGGAAGCTGAACCATGGTGCTCTACTGGGCAGGCAGCTCCCCCGACACCCCCCTGCAAAGCAATAAGACCCTGAGAGAGACCGACCCAGCCATGTTGCCGAGGCTTGCTCTGCTATGGCATGTCTGTAGCCCTAAACATCCAGACAGGAGCCACCAGGGCACAGGGTGAGGGAGGAAAAGCAGATCTTGGGCCTAGGAGGAGGAGCAAAGGTGTGACGGGGCAAGACAATGCAAAGGTTCCTCCATCTTGTTCTCTTGCCAGGGCCAGGCTTAACTAGAATTTGGTCTTCTTGTAAGGAAGTCCTGTGGAAAACTACCAAACTCGCTCCTAGGAGCCCAAGGTCGAGATGCCCCAGCTAACTTAGCTTCTGCTAAACTGCCTGTGTGTGCAAGCCTCCCCTCCAGTTAACCGCTTATCTTAGCCTCTTGCTTATGTTAACTTCCCCCTGCAGCTGCAGAGCAAGACCAGGATGTAGCTCTTGCTTTAAAATCGCCTTGTTCTAAATATTCAGAACACCTGAGTAGAGTCCCAGCTGGTTTGAATGAAGACTTTCAGTTGGGCTGCGTCTGAGTGGTCTTCTTTAGTGGGCTCCCCGTAATGATGAGAACAGAGGCCAGAGGGAAGGGACGGCTGAGCTGGGGTATCAGGCCTGCATGCTCTTTGCACACACTGGGGAATCCTCTTGGAGATGTGAATGCTGCCTCGGGGTCATCTGGAGGAGCCAGCAGAGACCATGATGACCGTTGTAGGACACTTGTCACGGCATAGGAAGACCTGGGAAATGAGCAACTGCACACACTGTCAGAAGAAAGTGAAGAGGGCTGTCAGCCTGGCTTTCTCCACTGGGAAGCAATCCATCCAACCTGTCCATCCAGAGATCTCGTCTTTTCTGAATCATCCCACGGAAGTATCTAACCTGAGTCGTCTTCACCAGGCAGGCTGTAAGAGGAGCTGGAGAAAGGGGAACCATTCCCATGGCGGGAGGAGGAAGAGCCAGGAAGAGGAAGGTCCAGGGAGCTAGGCCATGTGGGGGACAAAGGCAGTTCTCTCCCACCCAGTTTCAGAGTGGAGAAGCCAAGGACAGATGCCAGCTGAATACCACGGTGGTGGAGAGCAGCTCTGCCGGCTGCAGCATCTTTCCCCGGAGCTGTAGGGGTCAAAGCAGAGCCTGGTAGAGCAAGGATGATCCTCTTCCCCAGCTGCCCGAAAGATCGCTTCCGGAGTCACGCAGAGTCAATGCTTCCCTTAATTTTATCTCCTGTGCTAGGCATGGAACCCGGAACTGACGCAAACAAGTCATGTGATCTGCTTCCAAGCCCCACTCAATCCTCTCAGTAAATCTTAGGATGGTCCTTCCTCTCTCCAAACCTCTGTTGCTCCTGGGGGTCTATGTTCCCCACCACCACCACCACCACTAGTTCCTTCCAGTCAGCAATCTTTCCTTACCTCCTGTCTTCCTGTAGCTCAGAGGCCCTCCCTACAGGCCCTCCCCGGAAGTCTCACCCTCTTGCTACCTAAGCATCTGACCTCTACCTCGGAGCTTTCAGCCCTGAGCACTGGACTTCTCCAGTTACCTAGAGCTAAGTAACAAACGACTCCAAACTTCACTTCTGCCACAGAGACTGGCTCACAGACCTGGGGGAGGGCTGGGCGTGGCTGCTGCTCCCCTCCAGATGGCCTCCCAACCTCTAGGGACTCTGTTCTCTATCAGGTTCCTTTGGCAGAGTGGAGTTAGGGTAGCCATCGTCACAGAACAAGAGAGCAGCGGTCTCAACGATGTCATTCTCAAAGTTCTGCTTGCCAAGGAACTTCGAACTTGACCTTGGCCCTGCTGAATCCTGGCTGCCAAGCAGGATGGAGGACTCCTCCTATGGTCCCTTCCATGGTATCTAGCACGAGATGGGCATTCTATAGGCACTCGGGAAATGAATTGAACACTGCTTGTGCTGGTGAGATTTCAGCCCCTCTGACAAACGCCTTCGGGAATCAGCCTGTGGAAAGAAAAATGTGCTTGATGTTGGCTCTCAGTTGCAGGGGTCTCTGGCTGATCCACCGGTACCATTGCTTTGGGCCCATGGCATACACCCTAGAGGGGATATGTGGCAAACTGCTCACTTCATGGCCAAGAAGGGAAAGAGGAGAAGACAGGTCCACGATTCTCTTTGAGGCTTTAGTCTTCACCATGGGCTCCACTGTGAGAATTAGCATCAGGTTTTAGGTTTAATTACTATGCCCATCCAGGAAACAAAAATGCCTCTGCTCCGCAAGCCCCTTGCCCAAGGACAGAGCATTCCTGAAATGCTGGAGGCTGTGTTTATGGGAGATAACAAGCCACACGCTTTTCCTTCCCCTAAACAACTGTGTTTGACCCATCGACGGCAGATGTGCTTGATCACATGTGGGTGGGAGGTGCAGGAAGCCAGTGGGTCAGGTTGTATGCTTGCCCCTGATTGGATGCAGGACAGAGGTACACAGGCAAGAAGTACGCCAGGGTGTATGATAGCCCCTGTTTGGACCTGGTGGGAAATACGTAGCCTGATGGGTTTGCCTTTCTAAGCCTCTGCGAAATGGGACTTGTTGCCATTTTCTAGGAACCCCGGAATGGGCTCGGCCAGAGTCCACCATTCTGGCCAGTATTAAATTAAAGCTTGCTTCAAATTTGGCTCAGAAATTGTGGTAGCAGTCTTGTTCTAGAATGATGGGATTAACACCACCTCTTTAAAGGTCTGCCATCTTTAATGGTACCACCCTAGGTACCACGCCTTTAGCACACAAGCCTTTCGGGCCTGTGTACAACCAAACTCCAGCACCGTAGTTCAGGGGTTAGGATTCTGTGAGAGCAACAGAAGGTGAGGTTCCCAGGTACCACTGAAGGATAATTTCAAAGATGCTGGGTGATTCCTGTCCCTTCTGCTGAACACACACACAAACACACACACACACACACACACACACACACACACACACGCCCGTCAAGTGCCCAGAAAGCAGCTTTCAGATACTGTTTACAACTCAAGGTCATGTATTGTGCTCTCCTTTGAGCCACAATTACCCAACACAGAGAGAGCTGCACAAAGACAATGCCTGTGGCTTGTGCACCCTTTTACAGAGCTGCCAAGGGAGACAAAAGCCACCCTGGCCTCCAAGAACCCATCCCCTCTCCTCTGTAAACAGCCCCCATATTCATTGTCACACTAACTGCTGCTCCCCTCTCTGCCACAACCTCCTCACAGGCTGCCTACTTAATACAAGCCCCAAAGGGAATCAGTGTAACAAGACAATGCATTTCCCATCAGGCAGTAACGGAGCAAATTTTTTATTCCGATCTTTACAATTCAAAACAAAAATCAGAGGCTGTTTTCCAGTCTGAAAATCCTGAAACTGGTCCTCTGCATCAGTGATGGAACTCCCGGAGCCACCGACCGAGGGGGGACTCACCGAGCATGCATCCCGACATTCAAATAGAAACATAAATAAATGCTGAGCTGTATGACCCCTTGATCCACAGTGATCACCTCCCAGAATGGAGGCCCTTCTGCTGAGGTTGCCTACAATTGACAATTGACCTGTCCCATATCCTCAGAGATCATTGATAAGGAGCCAGAACCAGATGTGTTGGGGAAACAGCAAGAAGCAGCTCTGGGGAAAGGCAGGCTTTCCTGGGGGCAGCCCACACCTGACCACACAGGCATGTGTAAACATGCATGCATGTGAACTCCCAGCCCCTTCCCACTCTGCCCTTTGCCCTCATCTGTGACATGGTCCCCATCTGCCTAAGGCTCTGGCACACCAGACACCAAAGCAACCAAAGCAAGCCATACTGTGCCGCGTGGCTAAGCACGGATGTAGTAGGTCCGGGCTCCATCATGCATTTAAAAACTTGTGTGGGGGGGTGTGTGCTTCGTTTTGTTCTTTTTTAATTTCTCTGTGTGGAGGGGACACATTCAGACTAAAGTATATATGTGGAGATCAGAAGATGATTTGTGGGAGTCAGTTCTCTCCTTCTGCCGCGGTGGTCCTCGGGACTGACCTCAGGTCGTCAGACTTCTCAGTGATATTTTGACTGGATCTTGCACAGAGACACTCAGCTGTCTCTGTCTCAGCGGTCTCCCCTGCTGCCATACAGAGCCCTTCAGCAATAGTCCTGTAATACCTCCATCAACTCACTGGTTCACTGAGCAAGACTGGACGCTACCTGTCTCTTTGGCCCATCATTTATCCCTTATCCAGGGTGAATATATCTGCTCATGTTTCCCCAGGAAAGGCCACGCAATCAGAATGCTGTGTTTATCGAATGCTTTTTCAGCGTCTAATGAAATGATCATATGGTTTTTTTTCTTTGCTGGTGGGAATGCAAACTTGTGCAACCACTCTGGAAAGCAGTGTGGAGGTTCCTCAGGAAATTCGGGATCAACCTACCCCTGGACCCAGCAATACCACTCTTGGGAATATACCCAAGAGAGGCCCCATCATA
>NW_004949136.1:246704-247350 GCF_000317375.1 Microtus ochrogaster | reverse complement strand
AAAAAAAAAGAATGCTGTGTGAAAACACCTAGAACAATGTCCCTCCCAGACGGCAATGCTCTGAAGATAGCACACTGGCTGTTGACACCCAGACCCCTGGCTTCTTGACTCAGTTCTGTCAGGGGGAAGGGAAGAAAGAGGCCTCAGTTCCCACTGCTGAGCTGCAAATACTCCCAGGCCCCATCCCCACACATTCCTGTCCCCATAAACTCTATTTATTGCTCGTCTGCTCACTTTTATACGGAGTTTATTGAGTACCTCCATGTTGGAAAAACGGAGCTGTTTAATAGCTGCAGTGATAAAAAGAAGAAAAAGATGACTTCCGATTGCCCAGCTGTTGGAAGGAAATTAAGATGGTTACGTTTCTCCCCACTAAACCCTCAGCCTCTGGCACCTGCAGGCCTGCTCCTCCAGTACAGAGCTGTTCAGCCTCCAATCCATCCCAGGGTTTCTGATTGACTAGGAGAGAGGCTTTAAAGATTTGGGGGTGGAAGAGGTGATTCTGCAGTTAAGAGCACTGGCTGTTCTTCCAGAGGACCCAAGTTTGATTCCCAGTATCCAAGTTCCCAGCATGGAAGCTTGCAGCCATCTCTACTCCAGTTCTAAGGGATTGAACACCATCTGCTGGTTTCTAAGTGTTCTCTCT
>NW_004949136.1:230153-246599 GCF_000317375.1 Microtus ochrogaster | reverse complement strand
ACACACACACACACAGATTCTTATAAGAATATCACCACTTTGTGAGAACATTTGACCAGAAACAAGGGAAAGAAGCTCCATGCAAAAATTAAGAGTCATCGCCAGAAAGCAAATTCCTGGAAGACTCAGTGTCCCTTCTCCTAGCTCACCTCAGGCTGAGCACAATCCTGCATCTTTGGCTGGACCTTCAAGTACGCTGGAGGAGGATGGAGATGCCGGGCAGTGACCTCTGGGCAGGGGTGGCAGCCAGTCATGTAACCACTCATCAATTTCAAAGTTGATTAGGACTTGGTTTCTCTCCACTGCTGCCTCAAAGCCCCCTTCCCCTTTCCAGAAAGTTCTAACAGTTCCCCAGTCCCTCCTAGCAACCACTCACCACCTCCTGCTCTCTGGGAGCAAGAAGCCTCTTAAATCTACAGATGTTCAAGCATCAATCACCAAGGCAGGAAGTGAGCATGCTCTCAAGTTCTCCCAGAACCTGCCTGATTTTCCTCTGTACTTCGAAGCTCCACCCGCACCCAGCTGCATCACAGTGCGCTTCACTAAACAGCTACTGCCCCCACATGAGCTTCTAGAGGGCACAGGCCTCTAGTGCCAAAACCCACTGTTGGCCTCAACGGGGTCTCCCCCACGTCTACACGGTCACGCCTCCCCCAAGGAGTTATGCAATCACGACGAAACTTGGGTGACCAGATTCTCAGAATCTGAATCCATTCTAAACATGTCCTTTCCTTAGTCCTACCTGAGCTCTGAGTGCCCACTGCCCGCTGGACTCTGCCCTCGCGGAGGCTGTCGGGAGTGGTGCTTGCCGGCTGGGAACAGCGCAGGCTTCACAGAGGCATTGAAGCTAAATTTGAGCACAGAGCAGGTGACAGGGCAACCCGGGTAGAGGGCATTTTGACCCCTAAAGACATAATGGCACTGAAGAAAAGAGTCTCCTGTGGAGATCCCAAATCAGGCTTATTACATAACGGGGGAGGAAAGCTGTGTGTTCCGTGCTCGGCAGGGTGGGCATTGTGCTGAGCCTTGAAGGAGCTCCGGTGTGAAGGAACACAGAGATCATAAGCCGGTGCCGCTCACGGAGCCGGTGCCGCTCACGGAGCCGGGGCCGCGCACGGAGCCGGTGCCGCGCACGGAGGAGAACAGAAGCCCTGAGAGCAGCTGCAGCTGGCCCCAGTCTCGTATCTCCCGGTAGCAGGGAAGACCCAGACCCAAGCCAGACCCTGCCCCAGGTTCTTCTTCCTTCCTAATTGCTGGACTCAGGTTTCCCTGAGAGAGCTGCCAGTCACGGGAGACGCTGGTAAACAGCTCTGGTGTGTGCCAGCCCTAGAGAGATTCACTGACTTGTAAACAAAATGCACACTGGTGAGTGTTTTGTGGTAGACAGTGGCCAGCCAAGGAGGAAAGGGAGAAGAGGGAGGAAGAGAGGACAAGAACACCTGGGGAGGAAAACGAGGAAGAAGGAAAGGAGGGGGAAAGAGGGGGAAGATGAAGAAAGAAAGGAAAGTGGAAGCAAGGGCTGATGTGAGCCTCACACACAGGGATGCAGCTTCTAAACACCAGAAGCTTAGACTCGATTTCTTGGTCTTGGCTTTGAGAAAATAACCCAGCAAAATCCTTCTGATGAGGGAACTGGAAACATATGTCCATCCGACTGAGGACAAAATTCTTGCCAGCGAGAGGTCTGGATTAGGCAGTCACTCTCCTTCCAAAGCAGAGGAGGCTCCGAGCAGAAATTGCTGGAAGGCTTAGCCTCCAGCTGCAAAGAAAATGGTTCTCTTCCTCCCGCTGTACCTTGCTCAAAATCAACATTAAATCCTGAAAATGAAATACAAAATGGAACCAAGACCTACACGGGCACATCCAGTTGGAAGCCAGCCGGCTCTCCAAGCCATGGCACATCCTGTTAAAAATCTCTCACTCCATCCCAGAGCCCACCAAGAGGCGGCCTGCTTCCTAAACCCCTCAGGTGGCAGCGGAGATACCAGACATGTTTGTCGGCTACTCAGGAAGAAGAAACAGCCGGAGCAGGCTGGACACAGGCGCAGTTTGCAGAGACGGAGAGTTCCTACATAATTCACCAGATCACCATCCTGCTAGTAAGACCCTGGGTCCCTGCACTCCGGCTGTGCCCACTGCAGTCAGATCAGCTCCATCTGTTAGCCCAGGCTGTCCCCCAGCCAACTCTCTGCCCTCCCACCTCCAAGTACCCCACGCAGTAAGGTAATCAATCCCAGGGCTATCAATCCAGGGTCAACAACTGCCAAGCCTTTGAGCCACTGACGGGTGCTGAGTGTATACTGAGCACACTCTCTGAGTGTTCCAGCCTCGGTGTGCCCTCTGACTAAACTCTCTGAGTGTTGCTCAGCAGCTATTGGCTCAGGGTGAAGAACACCACCAACAGGCAGGAAGTAGAAGTTCATAGCCTTCCAGATGAAGAAAGGCATGACCTTCAGGACTGTATGCAGTGTCCAGAAGTCATCTGCCTGTGAAAGACAAAGCTGCAGGCAGCCCCAGCTGCAACCGGAAGAGTCCCACACACTCTGAGGTACACTGAACGCCAGCTCCTCTTTAACCAAGTCACGGACCTTGATGGTCCTCCGGATTATCCAGGTGGACCCCACGACCCAGGCCCAGCATTCTTATACAAGGACCACTTGAGCCACCCAGGCGAAGGCGAGCAAACAGGCCAGGTAAAGACAGATGGAATGACGGAGCAAGGAGCCGAAGATTGCCTGCAGGAGTAGGAAGAGCCTCCCCCAGAGCCTACAGAAGGAGCAGTCCCGCTGCGCTTTAGCTGCCTCTGGAGTCTTAGAACAGTGGCTTCCCACAGTTGTCGGCCTTGCCTGCAGCCTCAGGCTGCAACTGCAGGGACCCTGCTCCACAGCATTCCAGGGAAGGAGTCTTCTGTGGTCTCTGCTCTTACTCCTCAGTCTGCTCCAGTGGCTTGGGCCAGGTGGCCAGGTGACCAGGTGGCCAGGCTTGGTCCCAATACCTAATACTTCCCTCTCCAGGTGGCTACACCTGAACCTGCACTTGGTTCATGGAATCACATGAGCTGGCTACAGTCACACCAAGCAAGAGTCATTGGGGGCAGCAGGACAGGGGAGGTAGGAGCAGGAAGGCCCCTCTGTGGACCCCAAATCTCCCAACATGGAGCAAGAATGGAGTCACCAATCCCTACGTAGGGCGCCTGTCACTGCTAACTGGATGGCCTGTGACCAGGTGTGGACCCAACTCTCAGCCCTTGGTGAGATGGCACCAAGCTCCTGGCACATATGCCTGGAGTGTGATAGGAAAACAACCTTCTTCTCCCTTGCTTTGCTTAAATATAGTGCTATGAAAGTAGCATGTCATATGGTCCCTGCCTGTGACCCAGCTCTTGGAGGTAGAAGCACAAGCCCAGCAGACTTAAGCCCTGTCTGGCTAGAGAGAAACCTGACTCGGCTAAACAGTGCTAGGTGTAGCTGGGTGGTGGAATCCTTACTCCCCATGCAAAGGGCCCTAGGCTGGTTCCCTAAGCACTGCATAAGGGTGGGGGGGTTGCACACCATGTGTACATCCTGAGGATTCTACAGACAGGTGTGCACTCCATGACATGGGCCACCTGTCATCAGAGACATTTCCAGACAGTGCTTGGGTGCTGAAGAACCTTAGGGTGGGAGGCTGCAAAGAAAACTAGGTGGATTAAGGCACTTTACGGGGGTGAGCAGTGAAACAGGAATCCTGGGCCAGAGGCCCTCACTCTTTACCACAGCAAACTAGATCGGGCTTTGTTTCCCTGTGCAAGACTCCCTACACAAGAGCTGTCGGTCCCTCTCAGCAAGGGAGGAGAGAGAGGAGGTTTGGTCATCTGTGAGATGGCAGCCAGGACTCAGAGATTCCCCCCCTCCAATCTGCATAACAGAAACTGGGTTCTTCCAGGTGGCTCATGTCTCAGAGGCCTGCAGTGTAGTCAGAAATTTCTGTTTGGGACTGAATGGCTGTGGCAGCGGGTGGGACAGAAACCTCCGTCTTTGCTGCAGAGGCTCTGGATGCGTTCTCTGAATACATGAAGGAGAACCCTCCATCAAGAGGGCTGCTCCACGGGGCTAGAGACCTCTAACAGCAGAGGTCTTAGGAGAACCACAGGTAATGTTTTCAGGGAGCCTCCAATATCAGATTATCCTAACACAAGACTATGTCTGCAGATGCATGCCCCTTCCCCAATAATATGCTGGTGTCTTCCATCTCTGCAGAGGATATGGAAGCTCATGGGGACCTCATGAGCACATTAGAGGGGCCTTGTGGAGGCCTCATGGAGACTCATGGCAGGTGTCCTGCAGACCTTCCAGGGGACGTTTTCGTTATTGTTACCACAGCTTTCCTGAGCATGCCACCTCTCCAGCAGAGCCACAAATGGCCATCCAGGAGCCCTGGATGACCCTGACACAATAAGAATCCAGGATGCCACCTGGCAGTGGTGGCATGTGCTTTTAATTCCAGCACTGGGAAGGCAGAGGTAGGTGGATCTCTGTGTGTTCAAGGCCAGCCTGGTCTACAGAGCAAGTTCCAGGGCAAGCTCCAAAGCTACACAAAGAAACCCTGTCTCAAAAAAATGAATAAATAAATAAAAATATTTTTATTTTATAGCTGGCCACACCACACCCTCTCTGAGTTCTGTATCCTTCCTCCCCTAAGCCTGAGACGTGCCCCAGATCTTCACAGCACCTTGGACCCCCATCTTTTCAGTTCTTCCCCCTGAAGCTCCCTGTGTGGTTTTCTTTCTTGACCTCACTTTAGCTAGTCTGGCACAGTCCCTTGACAGCCGCCGTGGGTCCAGGCATCTCTGCATCTTCTGACACCAGCCCAGCACACCCTGGCTTACCCAGGCTGCCTGAGTCCTCCTCCTGGTCCTCATCAAACACGTGATGCCCCATTCTGGGCCGAGCTTGGTTCTCCTGCTCAAGGCTGCACCATGTCTTTCTCTATACAATAATATTTAGATTTCATAATTACAAATAATTTGTGAGGACAGCTCCAATTTTCTATCAACATTCTGATTGAAGTCAAGCTCTGCCCCCGACTACAGAGTTCTGATGATTTCCTGCCTGTGAGAGCAGGGTTCTGATTCTGAGTGTGTCCTCCCCCACTCTGCTCACACATGTGTCTGTCAGCGTGGACCCCATTGAGCTATCACCCATGTCTATTGTACTTGTCCCAGATTTAACAACCCTGCTTCCAGCTGTGTTCTCACCCTCACGGTGGGTCCAGAGGCTGCAGATTCCACTTGCTGCCCCCTGCCCACACATGCTGAGAGGTGCAGGGCTGATCATATGTTACAGAGCCTTGAGCAGTCCCGGTACCGACTAGCCTTGTTCGGCCCTATAGCATACCTGTGATGAGCCCACCCTTTGGAACCATGCTTGCTGGTTTTCATGCGGCTAAGGCAAGGGTGACTCTATGGCTCCACATTCCTGCTTTAGAATCAGGAAGATGTTGAAAATGGTCCATGGGCCAGGAAGCCCTCCCTAGGCTCAGGGCTCTGTGAAAATGTTCAGCGCTCAGAAAATAGGGTGTTATGAAAATCAATGCCTCCCACAGTGTGCACTGCTGTTGCTTTTGGCACCCAATTGTCCACTGCTAATGGCCTGACAGGACCAGAAAGCCAAAAGGCCTGGCAGCTAGAGCGGATCTCGGCTTCCTCTCTGTCTCCAAGACAAAGGACTAGTTATGAGCCTCCCAAGGTGGGCATAGGGGGTAGGGCAAAATAGCGCATGCTTGACTCTTTCTCCCCGTCTCCTCATCACCATCTACCAGCTGAGGGTCTCAGCACAATCCCAGGAAGTTCAGAACTGGGAACAGTGAGTTACATAACGCAATATTAAGGCTGTAAATCTTCCTGGTAGCAGAACCCATAAACCCTGGCTTTTATTATCCACTTACCGCACAGACCCTGGCTGTTCCTTCATCGCAGCACAATTATCCCACAATTACTGTTAGATTGTTAAGTAAATAGCGTGCCAGAAGCGGCAATTCCCGGGCTCATAAATATATAAACAAACACCAGAGCAAGGCCCCGGAGCAATGGGAAGGAGGCAGGATAGGGTGCTGGAATGTCTGACATTCGCCTTCTGCAGATGGGTCCTTGGCAGTTGCCCTCACAACCCCGCAGGGCCCCGGAAACTATGGGCGCAGGGCAGGACAGAGAATCCAATACAGGCCAGCTGAGTAGTCACAGCACGTGGGCGCTCCCCTAGGGCAAGGTAGCTGGAGAGGCAGGCACAGCATCCCTGGGCCTCATCACACCTCCCTTTAGTGTCTGGGGCCCCTGTACGAACACGTAGCACAGGTGTAGCATGAGGAGAAAGAAACATACTCTCCTGCTTTGTTTTGTTTTGTTTTTTAATGAAAATGTTCTCATTGTCTTTCCCCCTAACAAATTCTAAACCAGGAGTTTCAAGTCCCTTCTCAGGAGAGGGGTGAAGGCACCACAACCCAGCCACACTGTGGGAACCATTCTTGGCTGCACCTGAAGATGCAGAAACGGGAAGCAGGGACCAGGGTGGGCGTGTAGGCCAGATGATTCTGGGTCTGACAGGAGATGGGAACAGATAGAAGCACTTTCGTACTCTGCTAGAAAAGCACATTTGGACTCTGTCTTGTAGAGAGGAACCCAAGCGCACGCGTCATTAATAGCAGCTCAGCAGTGCACACTGCTTACACCTTTGCTTGTTCTGAGTTAGCGCTTCAACCCAGGGAGCAGCTGGGGACCGCAGTGCTAGTCTCCACATTCCAAGACCTGCCTGAGCCCAGACACCTGGAGGATAAAGGGAGAGGAAGAGGGATGCTCATAAGGGTGGCAGCAGCATCACAGGAACTGTGGTTGACTAGCTCAGACCACCTGACCAGAGAGGCGGGGCCCAGCTCCCCAGTGACTGACTGCCTTTGTTCCCCTCCCTGGAGCAGGCTGGATAGAGGTACGCAGAGGAAGGCAGTTTTTCTGCTGCCTTCTCAGACCCGTGTCCCTCTGTGTAAAGTGTAGCTTAAAGATTCCGTGGCTCTCTCTGCACTGACGTCTGTGGTTACAAACAGGGTGATCCTCTGATGTTTTAGTTGATGTTCTGTGGAATTCTAGGACACGTGAAACAAAACTCTGAGTTAAATGTTTGGGCAACCTTGTCCCCGGGATCAGAAAAGAGAGAGAATCTGGGGTTGCTGTCCACAACCACATTTCGTATCTTTCCTTTTTCTCTTTCTAATGTTTTTATTTTTGAGAATTCCACACAGCAGTGATACATCTTCATTGCTTTCACCTCCTCCCCCAACACCTCTTGCCCCCTACTCCCTCTCAAGTTCAAGATTTCAGCTTCTTTAACTAGTATTATTACATACACACATACACACACATGCACATATGTTGCTACATATTGTTACATACATATATAGATATATGTGTGAAACAATAATAGTTATTGTTACATATTGTTACAAATGTTATTACATATGCATATAACATATATAAAACCTTCTGAATCCATTAAGTGTTGCTCATGTGTACCTGTGCTTAGAGCTGACAACTGGGATCGGACAATCCATCTGGAGTTTGTCCCTGAAGAAAACTGATGAGGCACAGGACGTGAAGGGTGTTGCACAGACCTGGAGGGTGCTCCAGAGAAATGCCATTTGGAATCCAGGCTTCAAAGAGATGTACTGGAATGATCCCAGGTGTGATGCAGGTGGTCATGGCTCACTGGATGTTTACACTTTCTGAGCAAATATTGAGGGTGCAAACATGACAAGAGTCTCATTCTTGCTGAAAGGTCCTCACCAGCAGCTCTAAAGGGCCAAGCCACACAGGCTGGGGTTGGGTAGCAAATAAGTAGCCTGTTCAAAGGAAAACCTCAGGGTCCTAGTGACCACTGGGACAAAGCTGCAGTATCCCATGGTCCTTAGCTCCTTCTCTCCCCATTCTCTTAAAAAATAAAAAAGTTGATACAGAAGAAAGCAACCGATATAAAACACACATTACATGTTCTGAGGATAGCAACCCCAAATTGTCCACTTCCTGATCCCCAGAACAAATTAGTTGCCACAACAAAAGGGACTCCGGTTACAGATCACTCAGCTGACCTTGAAGCTAGAGAAGTTTCAGAGATTCGCCATGAGATGCCAGAGGAAAGCAGATGAGTTAGAACTGGACATGAATGTGGGGTTCTCAATATGGAAGAGGATGCCCTGGGCAGGGTGGTGGCCAGAGAGGCAAGGAAATGACCTCCCAGGGGCCCCTCCAGAAGAAGCAAGTCCCAACCACAGCCCACTTTAGCCCCAGGAGGCCCATATGGACTTGTGAGCCTCAGAACCAAGGTAACCAAACAACCTTGTCTGAAGTTTTGGCACTAGCCACAGTGCTTGTGAAAGCTGAACACAATTCTGAACCATTGTGGGGAGTGCGCTCCCTGCACTCATCATAAAACAGTGATCACAGCTGGGCTTTTCCAGGAGACATACCAGCCCCTAGTGTCCTTGACTCAAATCCAGAGCCCCACCCACTGTCTGACAGCAGGCAGAGGGCTTCAGTGGCATCCTGGGCTCTCTCTTGGCACCAGCTCCCTCTGACCCTGTGTTCAGAAGAGGTGGGACTGAGCTCCCATTCCAACCTGTTTACAATGAGCACAACAACCAGGAGGACACCTAGAGCAGGGGAGGGAGGGCACTTATTGCAACAGCATCTTCCAGCCACCGCTTTGCCTGTTTGTGCCAGTGTTTAAATTGAATGTGCACTTCTTAAAAATTCTATTTGCATTATCTTATCGAGCGATCATTCCCTGGAACATCATAAAACAAACATTAATTAGGTCTCCAATTGTTGCAACCTCCTCCAAGCTCTCAGCCACACAACAGACCCTTCTATCCTTGGGCTCTGGTCTGAAGACAGCTGGGCCAGAATCAAGCAGTTCTGGCATAAGCAAGGTCTGTATCCCCCATGAAGGGCACCTCTATGCAGTAGGCAAGGAGATGGTCCTGGATGGTGGGGACAGCTCCTGGTACAGATACACCTGTCAACTAGCAAGATCCAAACCCATCATGACCAGAGTGTAGGTCATAGCGAGTGACCACTCTGCCTCCATGTCCATCACAGTCTTATACCCAGATGCTGCCCAGCTCCAAATCCCCACCTGCTCTGCCAAGCCACAGGATAGCTAGTACTCAGTACCAAAGTCAAAATTCACTAAAGAAACTAAAGCACAATCAACAGAATCTCAGGGATAGAAATTGGGTTTCAACCCGAAGGTCAGAAAAGCAAAACAGTCAGCCACTGGCTCTTACCTCCACCTCAGTCCAAAGTGGTGATCCTGCCTCCAAGAATCTCAGATTGAGACTGTGACTGAGAGCTGTCTCCTCCTGCTTTATAATCCTATCTAGGGCTGGGATTAAAGGTGTGCACCACTGGGTTAAAAGCATGCACTGCCAGGTTTCTATGGCAACTAGTGTGGCTACTGGGATTAAAGGTGTGAGTCACCACTGCCTGGTCAGTAAGGCTGACCAGCGGGGCTGTTTTACTCTGATCTTCAGGAAAACTTTATTTCTTAAAATACAAATGAAATGCCACTACACAAAACGGACAGAGGACTGAGAAGGCTCGGGGTTTGCCTGCCCATCTGCTTCCCTGCTTCCTCATCTTTTTGTTCGGTTTTTCGGGACAGGTTTTCTCTATGTAGTTTTGCAGCCTGTCCTGGAACTTGCTCTGTAGATCAGGCTGGTCTTGAACTCACAGAGATCAGCCTGCCTCTGCCTCCTGAGTGCTGGAATTAAAGGCGTGCACCACCACTGCCTGGCCTGCTTCCTTATCTTTAAAAGCACACCTCTAAACAAACAGCTCAACCTAATTTTTCCAGTAGTTCAAAGTCACCTGTCGGGTTCTCCCTGACAGGTCCTAACCCCACTAGTGAGAGCCCCAATCTGGGGACTGGAGCCAGATCCCCAACATCCCCGGAGCTCTTGAGTCATTACACTGTGGCTTTGAGTGAATGATCCAAGTGACCAACTTAGGTCACATCTGGGTGGGCCCCAGGCCCATGCTACAAGGTGCTCACACACTCACAGTGCTGAGAGGTGACGGCATGTACAGGGCATTCAGGAAGGGAAGGAGACCCGACCCTAGCCAGCGCTGAGGACACATGGTACCGGCCTGGAGGCAACACCCACATCCCATCCCGAAGAAAGGATGCAGGGTCCGGGAGGTACCAAGGTCAGCCACAAAGGCTGGCTTCCAGGCTCTGCAGCTCCTACCCCTTGCATGTGTGCAGCTGGTGTGTCACCAGCTGGTACCTCTAGATGACTTCCTGAGGCTCCACGCAAGACACTGAACCACAGTCGCCATGCATGCTTGCCTAGGTCTCTATCCTGGAATCATTTCCAATGCCGGGATAAAATACCACGAGAGGAAGCAGCTTAAGGGAGAAATAAATTCATTCTAGGTTATGATCCATCGCTGTAGGGAAATCATGGCAGAAGCTAGAAGCAGCTAATCCCAGAGAAGAACAGAGAGAAAGGACTCCAGGCAGGCCACTTGCTTGCACTTAGGTCCATTTCTCCGTTCTTTACAGTTTAGGACTCCCTGCCTAGGGAATGGTGTCACCAGCAGAGGGCTGGGACTTCCCACATCAGTTACCTTAATTAAAACAACCCCCTGTAGAGGGGCCCATATACCAGCTTACTGTAGATGGTAGAGACTCTCTTCCCAGGGGACTCCAGGCTGTGTCAAGCTGATACTTCAAACTAACTGGAACCTTCTCTTTACTTTGAACTGCAAAGCTTGAGTTCTTTAATAATTCTATTTACAAGTTGTTTGGGTGGTTTGTGGGGTGTAAGGGGGATCAGAAAGGAGGCTGCTACTATGCCATCTCCGTCTTAACATCAGAGTGTGATGACAGCAGTGACCTACTCTCCCAAGTCACCTGGTATTGAGGATTCTCGTGGGATGAGGGTGTCTTTGTCCTGGAACCCAGATAACTCCTAGCAAACAGGGCAGTGGGTCTCAGTGACAGCTGGCACTGGGTTTAGGGACCAACTTCAAATAGACCTTCATAAAACACATCCAAGGGACAGTTCCCCATCTAGTACAAAACAGGAGGGTTCAGAACACTGGTTCTCTGGTTATTTCTAGAAATAGAACGGCTCTACTAATATTTATTTTAGTTGTGAGCCAGAAGGGGGTGGGTCTCCTCAAACATGGGAGTGAAGGGAGGGTGTGTCCCTATGACCTCAGAAGCCCAGGATGGGAGAGGCTGTTCAGAAAGCTGTTTCCTGACCTCCAGCAAGTCACACCAATCTGGAGACTGGGGGAAAGTTCCTGATGGGTTCTTGGGCAGGAAATAAGCATTCTCCTCAGCTCCTGTGGTTTTAGGGATTTCTCCCTGGCCTGAAAAACAACAGACATAAAAACTCCCTCCTTTCAGTAAGCCACCCTCTCCCCTTCTCTCACGCCATCCCCATGCAACTCCTGCAGCCAACACCTGCTGGCCACCGACAGTCACCCCGTAGCTCAGCCCCAGCGGCTGAGTTATTTTCATTTCTTTATATATATTTTTAAGAGAGAGAAGCTGTCGCCGGCAGGGTAATTGTCCTTTCATACAATCCCATCTCAGACAGAGCCCGGCAGCCCTCACTTCATTAACAGCAAAGACTCTCCCTGAGAAATCAATTGCAGCCTAAATTATAAAGACAAAAATCAATCCCATGACACATCCTGCCTCTCTCCGCACGGGAACATCCAGGAATATCAGGGTAGGCTCCAGAGGCTCCTGCCTGTGCCCAGGAGCTATGAGTATGGGCAAACCCAGGGGCCAGAGAGATGGGCCAGGGCTTTTGAATATCTATTTAATCGGGCAAGCCAGCCATGCAAGAGGATAATCATCAACGCACTTCAAAGCAATGACCAATCTCTTGAACATTTCTCAAGCAACTACTGTATGCCAAACCCTAAAATTTGAATTTAATTAAAAATTAAAATAAATGTAAGTTAGTCAAAACAAGCAATCTGGTCTCTTCCCTACGTCTGTAGAGGCTCTTGGAAGGGGGAGGAGTACACATGTATGAGCGATGAACTTGGACTGCATGAGGGTGCGAGACGGAGGGTGCATCACACACGGGGGGGGGTCTAAAGGCTAAATAGGAGGTTGCAAGGAAATGGTCCTTCTTGATGTTACTGGAAGAGGGTGGCACAGAGGAATGACTGAGTTGCTCTTTCAGTGACGACTGTCGTGGTTTTTGTAGGACAGATTCTGGCCGAATGGGAAAAGGTCAATTATTTGCAGACAATTTCCTGAGCTCTGCTTTGGGGAAATAAGTGTGACAAACCAAAAGGAACCACAGAGGTCCCATAGCACACCTCTAAAGTTGAGACTGAGTCGAAGGGAGACTCCTCAGTGCCTGGTGTTCCTGCTGAGCCCCAAGGCTTCTGCAGGAACCCTCCCACAACAGGTGCAGGGAATGAACCCCACCCCAGGACTGCAGGCAGCTCTGTGCGGCCACAGATGGGACTCATGGAGAATAGCAAGGTCAGACTGCGTCCCCTAACGTGATAGCACCAAAACCCCACTTCTGACAAACCAGGAGTGGCAGCCATCGACAGGAAAAAAAACTAGGCCCAGGAAACCAAGTGACTTTTTCAGACCTGGTCACCACAGAGGCAGATGGACATCTTAATAACCAAGAGAGCAGTGGAAGCCACTGGGAGAGGTGGGGCAAGAAACAGGGTGGTCACCCATTGCTGAGCCTCTATGGTCTCGAGGGACAACTTTCTCATCCCGTTCTCAAGCAAGGAACTCCCCCCATCCTCACACAAGGCCAGGAAGAGCCGCCCCATGTTCATCCTGCATTCAGCCGCTCCCCACCCTCTTATTCTTGAGGTGGGCACCCGCCAAGGGTGGCTGTGCTCTAGGCTCACAGTCACAGCGAGAAAGCACAGGCGGCTGCGATAGCCCCTCTCTGTTCACCCCACTGTGAGGGACTTCAGCCCAGCACGTTGCCAAGCAGCTCAGCTAAGCCGTTCCGCTGTCTAGATGCACCATGCATCATCGTGCTGTCCCCAAAGACACTTACACAGAGGACTTTTACTTTTCAAGCCCCATGTTAAAAAAAAAATATGGTGACAGGAGGGGAGCTGGCACGTATCAGTGCTTTGCTGCCAAGCCTGATGTCCTGAGTTCAATTCCCAGGACCCATGAGGTAGAGGAAGAGACCCCCAACTCCCAAAAGTCACCCTCTGACCTTCCCATACAAACATTTCTGTTTGCTCCTATTCTGCTTCTTCTCAGGGGGGTTACTGCTCTGTGGCTTCAGGGACCATCCTTTGTTTCCTGCTATATCCCCAAGCCCACTTAGGGACTCATCAAATGTTTGCCATGTCACAAATGGACAAAATGGCAGTGCCACATCCTCTCCTGCATGAGCCCCACCTAAAGAACCTGGTCTCAGGCAGGGCGGCCTGCAGCTGGTCACTGCAGGGAGTCAGGGCGGCCTCCAGCAGCTGGTCACTGCAGGGAGTCAGGGCGGCCTGCAGCTGGTCACTGCAGGGAGTCAGGGCGGCCTGCAGCTGGTCACTGCAGGGAGGCAGGGTGGACTGCAGGGTCAGGAGTGACAAGGCTGTGGGATTCACTCTCTGGCTGTATCTCTCTGCCAACTGGGAAGCCAGGCCCTCTGCTCGCTTGGCAGGAAAAGTCCTTATGGTGAGAATTGACTCATGCCGCCACAAGGCAGAAATAGGTTAGGATGAGTAATGAGCGGTCAATAGCTGGCCGCAGTGTGCAAAGAACATTGTCACGTCCACGTGACCTTGTCTCAAGGACAGGCCTGTCTCTATCTGCAAGCTCCACTCCCAGGAGCCCAGCCCAGGGACCTCATGGCACCCTCGGAGTAGAGGCACAACCACAAAGAAGAGCAGGGTGGATTCTCGGTGGAGACAATGTTCCAGCTTGCTTGCCTAGTGTGTGTCCTTAGACTGGCAGTCACACACTCTGGGCCTCAACTTCCCTCCCAGTGCCTCCCCCTTCCTCCACCACTCGCCAGCCTCCATGAGGACCTGAATCTTTGTGGCTTCTCCCCCAACTACACATATCTCCCTCCAGCCCAGAGGGGAGGAGTGGCTTAGCCTAATGGCAGATGTCACCCTTAACTTCTCTCTGTTGCCTCAATCGGTGACAGTGATAGATGGGGATCCTTAAAACAGAGTCCTTCTTCTTCATTTCTGGAAGGACCTAGCACAAAAGAAGGTGGGCAGAGCTGGAGTCCAGGGCTGGAGTCTCAAGATTAACGAAGGAGCGCTGTGTCTTCTTCTATTTCTAGAGGCCTCTGCATCCCTTGGTCCATCTACTGCTCCAACCTCAGCTTCTGTCCTCACAGACACTTGTGGGTGCTTGGGCCCCAGCCAGGCTGCTCAGGTGGTCACCCATCAGAGTGTGAAGATTTGGGACTGGAAGCTGAATCATGAGGGTTACTCCCATGAGGGGCTGGCGAGATGGTTCGGGGCAAGCCGCTTGTTGCCAAGCTCAGTGACTTGAGCCAGATCCCTGAGACCCACAGGGTGGGAGGAGAGAAAGCACACATACATGATGGTTTACAGTCACCCGTACCTCTCGTTCCAGGGATTCTGATGCCCTCTTCTGGGCTCCATGGACAGCAGGCACACACAGGGCGCACAGATACACGTGCAGGTAAAACATTCCTACACTAAAATAAAAATAAACCTCTTTTAAATGACATATTAAAGCAGCCAGTTGGCAGAGGAAGCCCAGAAGTTGGAAGTACTTCCTCATCCAGGCTTTATCTGAGGAACGGAGCATGCTCAAGAAAAGCCAGAAGCACAGCGAAGAGAGGCAGGCCCTACGCAAATGGCCAGGGGTAAAGGTTACAGGCAGTTAACAGGCAGGATTGGCTGTCCCCTCTGCAGGACCCTGTCAGGAGGGAGGACAGCCTCCTCAGGTGTCTGCCGCTTGTCTCCGTGCTTGCTTCCCAAGTTTGGGCTAGAGTTTGGGCGCAAGCAGCTCTGAGTTCCACCATGTGTATCCTGGTGCCTGTTCTGACTGTAAGAACCTGGGCCATGCACTAAGCATGCAGCCTGCACGTACTGCATAGCTGTCCTGACAGCCGCCAGCTCTCACCACTACTGATTTAGCAGTCTCCTCGCCGTGGTGCTCCAGCGGACCTGGGGGAGCAGCGGCAGCTTGGCCCGAGGACGCTGGAGCCAGCTGGGTCTTGACCTTGGCAGGTCACCGCGGCTTTGCAGGCTTTCTGCACAGGCTGGGGGCTATTCTTCTTTAGCAAGCACAGACCTTGGAGCACAGAAGCCGCGTGCCACTTTTAGCAAATGAGGCTTTGATACAAGAGCGTTTTGGGGGTGCGGGCTTTAAGGTATTAGGGATAGAACGTCCTTTTCCTGCTTTTAACTGTTTCTCTGCTGGGCTGGTGGGTGAGGGAACAGAATTTAAAACTGAAAAAGTCACTGGGTTCCATCTATGCAGAGGGCAGGCAGGAGGTTAGCCTGTGGGTTAAGGTCTACCAGGAATCAGACTTAGAGTGGAGAGGTGGAGGGAGGTGAAGAAGAGGCCAGCAAGCCAGTGTGGTCTTCCTCCTCCCTCCCTCCTTCTTCCCTCTTCCCTCCCTTCCTCCTTCCTCCTCACCCCTTTTGTGTCTTCCCTCTCCATTTGTGAGGTGATTGTTTTTTATTTGTTTATTTATTTTTGCTGTTGCTGTCGTCTTATTTTTGTTTTTGTTCTTGAGGCAGGTTTTCTCTGTGTAGCTCTGGCTGTCCTGGAACTCACTCTGTAGACCAGGCTGGCCATGAAATCACAGAGATCCACCTGCCTCTGCCTCTGCCTCCTGAGTGCTGGGGTTAAAGACCTGTGCCACCACCACTCCGCTTTTTTAATAGCGAGTTTTAAAGCCTGGGTATAAACCATACATCACCGCTGGCTTTAAATACCTGAGGCCCAAGTGACCTCACCTGCAAACAGCAGGGACATGTTAGAGACCAGAAGACATAACTGAGCCCTCTGTTTGGAAAGAGTTTGGATGTCCCCTGCTAACCCAGACACCACGAAGACCAGAGCTAAAATGACCACACTGTAAAGGAACTGAGGGTGGCACAGGGTGGACACTATGCCTCGGTTCCTCTCAAATGGAAGCTGTGCAGGAACAAGGTAAAGCAGGGAGACACAGAGTCACAATACAGATGAGGAAGGCCACCGTCCAAGCAGACTCAAGAGGAGACTCTGGGGCTCAAATGGCTCTGGAGGGACTTGAAAACACTGGCTCTGGATAGATAACCCTGTCAACACACACATGAGGGGCATGATAGAATTGAGAGAAGAGTCATCATGTCCCTGGAAGTGGACAGCCCTGGGAGGTGATCCCATTCTCACTCAGGGGCTCCTTGAGAGGTGACCCCATTCATATGCAGGTACT
>NW_004949136.1:229640-229884 GCF_000317375.1 Microtus ochrogaster | reverse complement strand
GCTAGGCAAAGCCAGCACAAGGTGACGATGCGCTCCATCAGCCTGACCTGCTGATCAGCACAGCACACAGCCCATCTTAAGCACTCTCAAGCCTTCTCCGTAAGCCTGAACCAAGAGAAGGGCCGGAATGGGTGGGAGGGCTGTGTCTGGTAGGGATGTCCACTAATATCCAGCTAAGCTGCTGCTGCTGCACCGCGGCAGAGCCCCAGGAGGTGCTGCTGCACCGCTGCAGAGCCCCAGGAGG
>NW_004949136.1:226659-229540 GCF_000317375.1 Microtus ochrogaster | reverse complement strand
GAGGCTGTTGACTGAGCAGAACCCCAGCTAGGAAAGCAGAGGCCCCACAGTTCTGCCACCGTGGTCACTGCACGACCACCCCCACAGATCCTGTTCTCAGCTAAAGGAAGAGGCTCGTGCCCTGGTGACTCAACTTCACCAAAGCATCCTGATGGGGCTCTTTTTCTCCCTCCTCTTCCCCTGTGAAGCTGTCAGCCAGTCACGCCAGAGCACACTCGGTGGAGGTTAGAGATGGGCCTGTCTCCCAAATTATCGAAGCCCATCCGTTTCTTACCGTGGCCACGCTGCACTCAGAGACCTTTCATAATTCAACATTTGATTATGTTTTGGACCAGTGAAGCTGGGTGTTTAAATATTTCAGGGTCCTCCCTCGCACTCTCCTTATTCCGTCCCTCTCCCCCTCCTCCCTCCCCTCCTCCATCTTTGTCAGCAAAGCTTCAGCCTTGCTCATCACAGTGAAGGAGGAAGGCCAGGGCTAAGTGATGGGGAGGCGTCCAACCGCTGACAGTGCTCTCTGACTGAGGGATGGAAGGGCATTTATCTGCATCCCTTGGAGGTGATGAACCTCAGTGGAGGACCTGAACTGTTCCTATGAAAGGGGCACACACCCTCTGGATGTCTCTAAACATCACTCAGCCACCCCTCCACGGGAAGAGCACCCAGTTCTCAAAACCAGCCCCTTGCTAAGAGTACTAAGAACTTGCTCATCTCCTTAGGATGCTAGGTTGACAACATGTCCCAGGAACATGGCAGAGAGCCGGTGTGGGACCAGACATCCTGTGTGGCCTCCCCAGGACTGCTTCGCTGCCAGCACCACTTCATTCCCCTGCCTCCACTCTCTGCTAGCCCCGTCTCAGGAGCTCTTTGAATGGGCTGAAGGGCTCTTATCCAGATCCCTCAAGATCTATACTTTACATCAGCACCAGATGAAACCAATTGGTGTTTTACGGTGTAAACATTTGTTTAGCTGCCCAGGGACTCTCCATGGTGCCTGGAGCAAGATCTCTGCGGTAGAGCATGAGGCTGCAGAGAACAAGGTGTGTGGAAGTGGGGGGGGGGGTCACTCTGCGTCACCCTCAAGCATCTCTGTGGGATTTGCAACCTCAAGACCTCAAAGCATGAGTGTGTGAGAGACATTATCCGGAGGACTCCATCCAGTGAGAAGAGATCTCCAGGGTAGGCTCTAATCCAGCGTGCCTGCTGGACTTGTGGAAAGAGAACAGAGGGACACAGGCTCAGAGGGCAGGTGAAAGGTGGCCATCTACAGGACAAAAAGAGAGGCCTCAGGAGAAGTCAAGGTCTCCAGGAGCCTTCCGTCACTGTGGCAAATACCCGGGACAGTCAACTTCGCAGGGGAGCAACACATAGGAAGGGGCTGTCGCCAGGGGTGGGGCGGCAGCATCGTGGCAGGGCAAAGCTGCTCTCTTAGTACCAGCCAAGAAGCAGAGAGGGAGAGGGTACGACTGTCCCGCCCCACCACCCCCTTCCGCTGTGAGCTCATTTCCTCACACCAGGCTCCACTCCCTTCCCGTGGCACCTCAGGCTAGGAACCAAAGCTTCAACATGGATTGGAGATGCCATAGACCCCAGTTAAATGTCTTTATCATGGCCCCACCTCAGCCTCCAGAACCCCACAGGAAGCAAAGCCAAGCCATGCTCCTAGGTGACCACAGCCTCAAAAGTGAGACAGGCAGATAACAGGGCAGTGAAAGCGGTTGGGAGACGATGGAGATGCAGGCCGGTATAGCAACAGAGCCGAGCCGAGGCTGTGCAAACCTAGAGAGTGGGCGGCTGTGGCTGATGGACTCAGGGCAGCAAGGACAAGCGTGAGGGTCAGAGGAGTTCAAACTGGGTGAAATTAGAGGCCTGCCAAGGTTGAGCCTGGGGTGGCAGGGAGTCAGGTGCGTGCTCACCTCCACACCAGTGCATCCATGCATGCCTGTCACAGATGCTGCCAGTGGCACACTTACTCAGACATAAAGTACAAGGGGAACTGTGCTTTGCCTGCTATCCAAAGAATTGTTGTAAGATGTCAGTCACCGCCTGTGCCCACCCATGAGCACATGTGGAGACAGGAAACAAACACACTGACATAGTTGCATTTTCTTTGAATTAACCATCTTTCCTGCTCATCTGTCCATGCCATCACATGGGGCTGGTGGGGTGGCTCAGTGGTCAAGAATTCTCTTTGTTCTTGCTTCTACAATCAACCTCTCCATTTGAGTTTTTCATTTTGCATTTCACGTGTGCACATATCTGTGCTTGTACCAGAGACTGGTTTGCCAGAATTGATCCTCTCCTTCTACCACATGGGTCCCAGGGATCGAACTCAGGTCATCAGGTTTGGTGGCAATCACTCCTGCTGCTGAGCCATCCTGCCAGCCCCATTTAGCTGTATTTCACTTGTTTTTGATTCTGCTAACTTCCATGGGTCCAGCTTACTCTCCATCAGCTCCAACTATATTTTTTTCCTTCCTAATGCAATGTTCTCACTTTATGGTGTCTCTTTTATCCCTTATCTCCCAAAATACTTTAAACACGCTTATTTTAACATTCCTTTGAAGTTGTCCTATTTTCTGTGCTTGTCGGTGTGAGTATAACCCTTTTATTGCTTCTGCTGTTTCTCCACAGGGTCTGAGCTCAGCTCTTGCTTCAGAGAGGACACCAGGCAGCCCCAGCCTTAACCTGGTCCAGGATCTCAGGACTAGCTCCTACTGCCCTGGAGACCCAGTGTCCTGGCGGTTGCTTAGAGATTTCTTATTCTTGGTTTTAGTCTTAACACAAACACTGCATCCATGTGTGTGCATGTGACTGTCCAAGCATGTGTACATACCCATATCCAAGTCAATGTCCATGTATATGCGTGGACATATGTATGTGC
>NW_004949136.1:223270-226378 GCF_000317375.1 Microtus ochrogaster | reverse complement strand
CATGGCATGTGTATATCTGTGTGTATGTGTCTGTCTGTCTGTGTGCTGGGAGTCTGCTTGTACATTTCAGTAGTCACTAAGGTATCAGGTCAGACACAGAGGTGGGCGATGAATGTTGTTTAGGGAGACTAAGATAGACAAGACAACTTGGCTATGGATCTGCAACTTTCCAACTCTTCCCCAATCACAGAAGTTCTTCCAGCTGGTCAGCATCGCGGCTGCCACTTCTTTAGCTCTTGCAGCCTGCAGAGAGGCGACAGGTAGATGTCTGTTGTTTACAAGCTCCACCTGTCATGGCTGGAGCTCACTAAGCCGCATGCCTGGTGTTCTGATTAGTCTCTTTTTAACTTGACACAAACCCAGATGTATGTGGGAGGAGGGGATCTTCACTGAGAAAATGCTTCCATCAGATTGGTCTGTAGAAAAGTCTGCAGGATGTTGTCCTGATTGATGGGGAGGAGGGAGGGCAGGGGACAAGCTTGGCGGGACTGTCCGTTCAGTGCTCCTCCAAAGTGACCATTCAGCCTTGCCTCCATTTTGAACATCCGGCCTTCTACACCAGAATGGGACATACTCCTGTTGTTTAAGTCACCCAGTTTGTGACATTTTGTGACCAGTGTAATGAAGAGGGTGAGCACCTTGTATTTGCTTTGATACCTGCTTGATCCAGAAGCCCCTGTGGCTGCATTTAGGGGGCACATTGAATGTTACAGGAGCAGCCCGGGTCTGGGGAGAGAGAAATGCTGTCTGGAGGACAGCCCTGTGAAAGAACAGAGACGGTGGATTCTTAAATACCTGGTGGTTGGACTAGGCAGGTTCCACAAATCAACCACGAGAGACTAGGGGATAAAGCACCTGAATCTAGAGGATTGTCTTCTATATGACTTTAAATTCTCCATCCATCTTACAGGAAGCTAGCAATCAAAGACTAGACTATAAACCTGTGGGTTATGAGAGAGAACAGAAAAGAGAGTGAGTGAGAGAATGAGAGAGACTAGGACCCGAGTTGGGGACGGGCGGGAAGGTTTACAGCAAACACCAACTGATTAACAACATGGTTCCAATTTTCCATATTTTTATCTTAAAATGCAAGCATAGCGTTTTTATGCTGGCCCACATTTCCCAACTTTGATTCAAAGAAACCACTCAGTTGTAGCCACTAGGAAGTACCCAAACCTCTCCCCACTCCCTCAGCCCCTGGAGGCCACCCACAGAGACATAGAAAGCCACCTTGACAGTGGAAGGTGTAGGGGGAGGACTATTTTAAATGTTTTTGTTTTGTTTTTCCATACTGAGGACTGAACTCAGGACCTTGAGCATACTAGACAAACGCTCTACCAACTGACCTACATGCCAGTGCCCCCACCACTATGGTTTCTTTTTATTCTTGTTTATTCTGATACAATATCTCACTCAGTTATTAAAGCCTCCCACGGCAGGCACCAGGCCTGGCTGAGTGTGGAATCTATGTCTTTGGCCAGTCTTACAAGCTCCATCTAAGGAAGGGGCTTTCAATATCTACTCCATACAAGGCGGTTCGAGTGCGGGCTTTCCCACCATTAGCTGGTGATGGATAGCTCTAGTGTGCACGCGTGTCCTTGAGGGCAGAGTCCTATTGCTCACCTGGTTCACGGCAGGGTACTGAGGGCACAGGCATTAGGTTCTCTGACTCCGTCTCATGACCCCTTGTGTCATTTGTCTTGGTCACTAACCCTAGGATACCGGTTGACTCTCCAAAGCCAGTTTGGAAGAATGTCACCATGCAGGCAGGAGGTAGGGGTCTGGCTTCCTGGGCAGCCATGGGGCGGTGAATGGCACTATTCAGAAGTGTAAGGACGCTCACCCCAAAGAGAAAAGCAGGAAGAAAAGAAGGCCCCCTCTGCTCCCTGTTCACAGATATTCCTAGCTGCTACCTCTCTTCTGAAGACTTCTAGAAAAGCTGCTCACAGATCTGCTGTTTCAGGGATCGCTAAGAACATTGCAAGGAAAGGCAGAATGTCACACTGGTGAGGCAGGATGTCACACACCTCAGGGCTGTGGGGCTTCGCCTGTCCTCCGTACACTCACCACGCTGGGCTCATCACACCTGCTAAATGAGTTCCAGCATAGTGACTCGATGGTCTCCTGTCTTAGGAACGAAGACAAGGTGTCCAGCCCATCTTGACATGATACCTCACCGAGGTCTTGGAGCAGAAAGGAGGAGCTAGGCCCTCCTTCGAGAAACCCAAGCATTGGTTATTGTTACGCCCCAAAATCAACTAGGAGACGGAGTCCTGCATGTCAAAGCCTAGAGCCTTTATTCAAGCTTAAACTTGGACTTGCATTGTCTGTCCAATGCAGCAGCTTAGAGCAAAGTACCAAGCCCAGTCAAGGTGGGGTTTGTTTGTTTGTTTTGTTTTAATCATAGTAGAGGCTGAGGGGAGGGGATTTCCAGGGCTCAGGACCCTGATTGGCTGACATCTGTCTAGAGGTCTTGGCAAAAGGAGAATAGGTGAGTCCTGGATTCAGGGTCCTCTGGTGGTCTTGTCTAATCTTATCTAATGGTTGGAATATCAGGTACTTCTTTAGCATTGGCCCTCCCTGGGTGGTGTCAGTTTATAGCTTTTCCTGGAACCCCGCGCTGCCTGCCATGGCAGCTGTGCAGCCTGGGCCCCATGTGTGTCCAGGCTGCCCTGGGTCCCACAAAGTCTGGGCCCCATTCATTATGTATAGCCAGGCTGCCCTGGGTCCCACATGGCCTGGGCCCCACAGTTATCATAATGCAGAATGCTCAACACTGTGAGGCAGAATCGCTGATCACCCCTGAAAGGCTTGCAGGAGTTCACAGAACCCCAGTCATTAGAAAAAGTAGGATTTCAAAAACAAAAGAAAAGAAAAAAAGAAAAAGTAGGATTTTATGTGGGGTCCTGGTCCCCAGTTCTCATCGGACAAAAAAAAAAAGAAAAGGAAGGAAGGAAGGAAGGAAGGAAGGAAGGAAGGAAGGAAGGAAGGGGGAAGGGAAGGGAAGGGAAGGGAAGGGAAGGGAAGGGAAGGGAAGAGAAGAGAAGAGAAGAGAAGAGAAGAGAAGAGAAGAGAAGAGAAGAGAAGAGAAGAGAAGAGAAGAGAAGA
>NW_004949136.1:215302-223170 GCF_000317375.1 Microtus ochrogaster | reverse complement strand
GAAGAGAAGAGAAGAGAAGAGAAGAGAAGAGAAGAGAAGAGAAGAGAAGAGAAGAGAAGAGAAGAGAAGAGAAGAGAAGTTCTAATAATCCCCAAGGCCCAGTAGTGCTCCCATTGAAACTGCACTGGAGTCCAGGGGTCCACACTACAGACCCCCTCTTCCTGCATACTTCAAGTCATCTGCCATCCGACTCAGCACCTCCTGTCTGCAGGCAGCTGCCTGCCTCGGCGCTCTTTCCTGGGTACACCGTAGTAGAACTGTCTGTCCCTAGCCACAAGGAAGGCCAGCATGGGTCCTGGGACAGTCTACTCTTGGCCCTGTGTGCTGCACTTATCTGTCCCTGCAGCCTCCACCCTCACTATCTCCACTAACTGAGGTGTCCTTAACCAGGCAGTGACCCACCTAGCACTAGCCAGAACCCCTCGCTGTGTCTACGTTCCAAGTAAATAAGCCATTTGTCCCTAGGCCGATTTTGATCAAAGCCAGTCTGTCTCCCAAACTGGCCTGAGTCATTTATAAAGTGAGCAAGTGTTTGGATTTTAACAGCAAACATCCATCCATTTTAGAATAAATGATTAAAAGGCACTAATTAAATTCCTCCGGCGATCGGTGCCAAGGCCCAGAGAAGGATGGCTCTGTTGGCTCCCAGCTTCCCCACAGGTAGACTCAAAGAGAGCAGCAGTGAAAATGCATGGGGCATTGGGCACAGAACAGTGGGTACTGGGTAGCGGGCATGGGACAGTGGGCATAGGACAGTTGACACAGGGCAGTGAGCATGGGACAGTATGCACAGGCAGTGGGCATGGGACGCTGGACATGAGGCAGTTAACACAGGGCAGTGGACACAGGCAGTGGGCATAGAATGGTGGACATGGAACAGTTTGACACAGGACAGTGGGCATGGGGCAGTGGCATGGGGAAGTGAGCATGGGACAGTGGACATGGAACAGTGGGCACAAGGGAGTGGGCATAGGTCAGTGGTCATGGGACAGCAGGCATGGGACAGCGGGCATGAGGCAGTGGGCATGGGGTAGTGGGCACAGAACAGTGGGCACATGGCAGTGGGCATGGGGCTCTCCAGTTCCCCAGCGCCTGCAGTGCGGTGACACCTTCTAATGGCCTCAGCTGGAAACCCTCAGTGGTGAGAAAGGAAGGCCCCTATTTCCTGGCTCCTAAAACCTTTTTAGAAACTGCTGTAGGGAGCTTCCTTCTTAGCCGTGGCCCACTCTTCCCTCAGTACCTGAAGTCTGCTGGCTCCCATAGCTCAGACCCCCTGGTGCTACCTTCCTGCTGGCTCCCATAGCTCAGACCCCCTGGTGCTACCTTCCCTTGCTCCATAAGACTGGCTGCCAGCAGGGTCCCAACCCCAGAGTATCACCACAGTATCTCTTGATCCTTATGTCCTCTGTCACTCCCCAAAACACTCCCCAGTGTGGAGGATGGTACCAATGAACAACCAATCCAGAGAAGACAGGCTCCAGAAACCCAACCAGCTCCATGCTCTTGGCCTCACAATGGCCAGGAAAGGACTATGGATAAAGAAGAGACCTGGGGATGTCCTGGAGGCTGTCCCTGGGCATTGCCACTGGTTTGCAGCCTTGGGACAGACACAGGACTCTGCAGTGTCATTTTGAGCTAAGTAAGAATAGGGCTGATAGGGGTGGTCTGGCCCTGTGGACAACCACTGGAAATTGTGGTCACTTTCCAAAAACTGCCTGGTCCCCACAACCCATCAGATTATTCCAAGCAAAGCCACTTAGGTGATGTCCATATTGTTCTGGTCAATGTTGTGTCTTGGGGATGTTTTGCCATATCAGCCCTGCAGAACCAGCTGCATGCGTATGGACAGGGCCGTGTTTTAAGATGGCCAGTGGTCATGCTAATAACCTGACTGGCCATCCCCCACCTTTCATGGGTTACTTAATGAATGCCCATGGACTACTTAACTCTCGAAGGATCCCGTAAGGGGACTTTAGCCATCTTGTAAGGGGACAAGGACTTCCATATGGTTTCCTGGATCCAAAGCCGACTTTACAATCAGTCCCGTGAGGCTTCTCACACGTGTCCTGCATGGTAGAACCAGTCACTGCGATTCCAGCCACAGGCCGTGAGTCCTGGAGGCAGCTTATCCAGTTTGCTGTAGAGCTGGGCTCAAATTCAGGGTGCCTGGGCTCTGGTGAGCACTGCAGGTTTGACCCAGCGGCATTCAGTAGACGCGTCCATCAATATAAGGGATGTCATTAGACACACGGCATCCACAGGCCTGCTCTTTGTGCTTGGGAACTCGGTATGAATTTGTGCTTCCTGTCTCCACTTCCTCAGTGCTAAGATTACAGGCATATACAACAACACTCAATTTACACAGTACTGGGGAATCAACCCCAGGAATTCACGCATGGGAAGCAAGCTCTCTACTGACCGAGCTATATTCCTAACCCTCTTCACCTGTTGTAAGGACCACAGCCATATTGGATTGGGGCTATTCTCATGCACAGTGGCCTCCCCTTGGCAACCTCTGCATCCAAATCTGGTCCTAACTCAGGTCATATCTCCAGTTCCCGGTAGATATGAATTGCTGAAGTCATGATTCAATCCTATGCAATGAGCAGCAGACCCAGCAGAGGCTCCAGATATCTGTGCCTCGAAATGAATCTAAGGAGTGCCTCATTCAGCCATGAACCACCTGACACAAGAGGTCATAGGTCAATAACCAGGGCACCTGGTCAGTCATTGCCCTGAATTCCTTTGTGCCATTGGGGACCTCTGAGGTCTGGGCACAGTAGTCCCTGGAGAGCAAGGCTTACATCTGCCTTGGAGGTGGAGACATGGGTGAAGGTATTTTTAGCAGTCATGGGAGCTTGCTCAGAGCCTCGGGCTCTGGACAGACTGGCTGTGGCATGTCTGTCCTGCACAGACTGAGGGCATAAGTGACTGCCTGCCTAGGAAGGTCTTCCTGCAGGAGGAAGCTCAGGTCACAAGGAGCAGATGTTCCTCCTTGCTGGACAGAAAGTCGTGTGCTCATGCTGGGAGCCAGGCCCTGCTTTGCAAGAGGCTAGGACTGTCTGGGGCTCAGAGCCACTTAGTCTCAGGTAGGAAGAAATCATTAAAAACATGTAAATTAAGTTACCCCAGGAGCTTAATAGATTAGTCATCGACTTTTCCCTCCCGTTGCATCTTAACCTTCTACGGAAATTAATCACCAAATGGCTCAAAACAGCCACTGAGGATTAGCACTTTCTATTCCCAGTGGCAGGTGGTGAGGCGGAGGTGCCAGGCCCTGGAGGGAGGAAGGCTTGGTCAGCAGGACTCTCTGTCCATCCTGAGAGCACCTGTTGGACTGGGTTCAGCCCCTCTGCCCCTTCCTCCTCAGCCACTGCACTGGAACAGGGGTCTCTCTGTCCTTTACCACCTTGGCAGCCCCACCCCACTGAGGGGACAGGTCAGTCACACACACTCTAAAGAGCAGCTCCTCATCCTCAGCTGGCAAAGGAGGCCAGCGCTGGTCAGGAAGCAGAGAGTCAACAAGGAGAGGGGTGTAGTGTTTGGAATGTGAATGCCCCGCCTCCATAGGCGTAGGCCTTTGGATACTTGTTCCTGGTGATGGTGGTGTCTGGAGAGGTTTAGGTGGCGCGGCTAGAAGTACATCACTAGAGTTGGGCTTTGAGAGTGAAGTGCTCCTGCCAATCTGTAATAAACTCTTCCGTCCATAAGCTGTGCTGGGTCCTTTATCACAGCAGCAGAAAAGTGATTAATATACGAGGATGGACAATAAAACCTCAAGGCCCACCCCCAGGGATTCACTTCCTGCAGTCAAAGTTCACCCACCCTCTAGACAGCAGCAATCGTGCCATACCAACGGTTCAAACACATACACCTATGGGTACATTTCATTTTCAAACCGCAGCAGGACCTTCTTTAGGGGACAAGACCCGTGCTCAGCAGGGTCAGTAAGGACCCTAGGCCCGTGGGACCTGCTACCAAAGCTGGGCACAGCCTCTGACTAGCTGCCTAATGACATGGCCACTGGGCAAACTACCTACCAACCCCTACCAGCACGCTTCTCCCCAGCCACCAACTTAATCTGCAAGAAGCAGTTCCGATCGAGAACGGTTACCATCAGGGCTGTAGCCGCTACAGACTGCACAGAGTTGCTGGAGGTGGACGTGAGGGGTGGGGCTGATGGTATGTACCCCCAGTTTCTGTTGCTTCAACCCATCACCAAAGAGAAAATGCTCAGAAGAAAAAGTAGGGTCTGAGGTAGAGATTCATTCCCTTGTGTTCTTCATTAAATATGGAGGGGTAGTTGCCTACAGATCGGGCCGCAGTGTTCGGCTCAGCACATATCTGGAGATGAGCTGAAGGCAGCCGGATGCCTACACAGGTGCCCCACTATGCCACCTCAGAGCAGCTCACGCGCCCATGGACTTTAGTGCCCGTGAGGGGTCTTGCAAACCATCCCCGTATCTACCGATGGGTGCGTGCCTGCTGTGTGTGGGTGGGTGGTGAAGGATAGATGAAGGGATGGATCAGGGAATGAGAGGGTAAGAGAAGCTTTGGTGCCATTATAGAGAAACTCTGCCCAGGAACGGGTTAGGATCTGCTGCCTTGGAACTGCGTGTGGCCCACAGCAGTCAGGGGATGGAAGAACGCAGCAGCATGTGCAGGTCTCCATGCCTGCTAGGGGTTGAGGTTTCTGTCCACTACTCAAGGTAGACTGTCCCTTGGGTCTGAAACCCAAGTATTTTCCTTCAGGGACTGCCATCCCTCCAGAAGCCACTCCCTGATGGTACTGTAAGCTGTTGGCACTGACACAGATAGCACAGGGCACCATCATTCTCGCTCCTGAAAGGATGAGGCTAACCTGGGGTTCATAGGCACAGCTCGAACGCCCCTTCCCCTGGGTCAGGGTCCCATGCCTGGGCAGCAGTGCGTCAGCAGCAGGAGCTGATCATGGAGCTACTGCCGCTGGCAAGCTCACTGGGAGTCTGGGTGATGCCAATTTGCGGCAGGAGTCTGAAGAAGCTATTTCTAAAACAGCAATTACCAGAAAGGAGAACAAATTACTACTTACTTCAGAGAGTTTCACACGCAGAGAATCGGGGCCCTAGGAAGTAATCAGGGCAATGTGTTTGCAAAGCTGCATTATTTATATTGAAATATTTCACAGAGAAAGGTCAGGAGCAGAAATTGAAGGTTAGCAGCGAATGAAACACCAGGGTCAGTATCTTGCCGAAGCCGCTAGGGCTGCGGTTGCCACTGTATCGGGCGTGTTTGGAAATGACTGCATGGAACCAGCTGCTGCCAAGAACAGATTTCTAGGGAAAAAATGAGCTCGCTTATTGGCCAAGTCCAATGGCAGGTGTCAGAGGAGTGGAAGATGGCCACCTACTCCACTAGCCAGTGAGGGCCAAGCCAAGCAAAGAAGCCCCTCTGGGTAGCTTCCCATGGGGACCATCATGTTACTTGCTAAGCAGCCATCTAGCTACTCTGGCCCCTGAACCTGTCCATCCATCCATGCATCCATCCATCCATCCATCCATCCATCCATTCATCCACCCACCCATCCACCCATCCATCCATCCATCCATCCATCTGTGCATTGACCCACCCATCCATCCATCCATACATGCACCCATCCATCTACCCATTCATCCATCTGTGCATCTCCCCACCCATGCACCATGCATCTACCCACCCAGTCATGCATATAATAATCCAGCCATGCATGGACCCATCCATACATGTCTCCAAAACCAGGGAAGGAGATGGGGCAGAACTTATATTTTCCAACAAGATGTCATTACATGGCTCCCAAGGGAGGGACAGAGAAGCAGGGTATCCTCCTCCTGCACTCCCAAGGCCCTAACCACCCTTTAAGGTCTCAACAACTCAAATCCTCTACATTCTCCCTGTCCCCACAGAGCGGAGGGAGTAGGTTCCACTCAGCGGGGATGCTTTCCTGCTGCCTTGGTCTTCACCCTCTAGTGACTGAAGGATATCCTCCTTCCTACTCCTCCCTCCAGGAGCAATTCCCAGGTCTCTGCAAAAGAGCCCAGTGCTCATGAGTCTAACTGGGGCTTCCAGGAATAAGACACAAAGGAGGCCATGATGGGGGTCACTCAACAGTTTGGTCCCACCTCTGTGGGTCCCATTCTGCCTTTTCACCAACTCTGAGTACAGCCTGGGTGTGGTGTGAGGACAGGTAATAGCCACTGCCAGGGCCCTGCTCAATGGTTCTCCTTGGTTCTTCCTCATCTTCATGGCATCTACCTGGCCTCTGTATTCTGACGACAGTGTAAGAATAGATCTTATCCTGGATCAGGACAGGCCCCTTTCTTGTCTAACAAATAGTAGCTTACCCACTCAAGCTGACTGTATTCGCCTCCTACCCACGCTGACATGTCCCCTGCCATTCTTCATACCCTGTATCGCGCCTGACCAGGTATCTCACCAGCCCCACCCCTTAGCACTTCACAGGCTCCTCCATCTTGTTCCTCTTCTCCGATGATCACAGCTCTTAGCATTCATTCCACACCATTCCCAGGGACACACAAACTCATTGTGAGGGTCCGTTCACTCCTCCTGTGGGAGCAACACATGGAGCTGTCACTCATCCATTCCCTAGGTGCACCTGTGCTCCGTGGAGGCCAGGGTGTGGACCGCTCTGCTCTCTGATGTCTCCTCTACACCTAAATCAATAACTCACAAGGCAGGCTCTCCATAAATATCTGACTATCTACTAAACTACGATCTATCTGGAAAACTCTCATTCATCCATCGCCTGTTCTCCCTTCTACCAGCTAGCATCCATTCACCCAGCCACCGTCCATCCATAAAGTCACCATCCATCCACACGGCAACCCGTCTTCTGCCATTCCTTATTCCATACATCTCTTCACTGTTCGTTTTTTTAATCCACCATGGAGCCATCCATTCATACACACATACCACCTGGTCATCTACTGTGTGTCCTCCCGTCCACTCACCATCAAACAACTTCCTTTTGCCCTCCCACCATCCATCCACCATCCCCCTACCCACCATCCGTCAATCATCTGTCATTCTTCCATCCACTATCCATCCACCATCCCCCCACCCACCATCCATCCATTTATTTATTAAGCATCCACTATCTGTCTGCTCATACATCTGTCTACTCGTCCATGACCATTTATCCACAAAGCTACTTCTTACCTATCAATCTACTTACCATTCACCTACCATTCCCCAGTCATCCATCCACCAATCCATCCACCTTTGTTGACTGAAGTTATATGTAATTTTACTACATTAAAGTTAAAATCTTCTTTTTTTTTTTACTTAATCAGAAAAGGGAAAATGGTGTGGGAGATACTTCTGTCTATGGGTTGTTTTTATTGGTTAATGAATAAAGAAATGGGCTTGGCCTGATAGGGTAGAATAGAGGTAGGCAGAGAAAACTGAACTGAATGCTGGGGCAAAGGAAGCAGAGCCAGAGAGAAGCCATGTAGCCCCGCTGGGAGACAGACACTGGAACTTTACCCAGTAAGCCACAGCCACATAGTGATATATAGATTCATAGAAATGGGTTAAATTAAGATGTAAGAGTTAGCCAATAAGGAGCTAGAGCTGATGAGCCAAGCAGTGATTGAAATAATACAGTTTCTGTGTGATTATTTCGGAGCTGAGCAGCCAGGACTGGGAACAGTGGCCTCCCTACAACATCCACCATATATCCAAACACACATTCATACATCATCATATTTTCATCAACCAACTGTCCTTCAGTCTAAACCATCCACAGTCCACTAAGTCATCTGTCCATCCACCCATCACCCACTAATCCATCTATCACCCTCTTACTCTCTATCTGCTCATTTGTTGTCTAT
>NW_004949136.1:208821-214616 GCF_000317375.1 Microtus ochrogaster | reverse complement strand
TTATCCCATTAGTCCACAAAGCTACTATCCATCCATCTATCCACCTATTCATCCATACATCTATTTATGGTCTATCCATTCATCTACAGAGTTATTATCCACTATTCATCCACCCACACACCCATCCACCCATCCATCCATCCATCTGTTCACTATCTATCCATTCATCCCATTCATCCGCAGAGTTATTATTCATCTATCCACCTGTCCACCCACCTACCCATCCATCCACCCATCTACCCATCCATCCATCCACCCACCCATCCATCCACCCATCTACCCATCCATCCATCCACCCACCCATCCATCCATCCATCTACCCATCCATCCATCCATCTACCCACCCATCAATCATCCATTCATCCATCATCCATCCATCCATTCACTATCCATCCATCTACCCTTCCTTTCACCCATCTATACATACATACATGCATACATACATACATACACACACATGTCACCATCTAAATGGAGACATTGGAAGATCACGGCTTGTGTTTCTAACTCTGAAAGAAACGCAATTCCTTATGAATACAAGAGTGGGAGACATTGATGACCAAAAAAGACTTCCTTTGGTCCTTGAGGACCAAATAAAAAGTCCTGAAAAGCCCTACGGTAGTTAAATTGTCTGTGTCTAGTGATTCACAAACATATTTGATCACAGATCCCTTTTATGTATTGCGGTAAACAGCACAGAACATGGCAAAAGAAGGCTGAGTCCTCTGGCACCATAAAAGCCATTTTGCCTTTTAAAAGACCCCCACAATAAACATATATTTTGTATGTCTTTTCCATCATTGCTGATTCCAGGAGCTGGGAGGGAATAATACATTCACTCAACAAGCTTGTGGTCTGCCTTACCACACACCAGGTTTTTCTCCTTCTGCATCAAGTCCAAAGGAAATGTCCCTTACTTGTCCCACACAGTGGCAAAGAACTGGTGTCTACTTGTAGATCACCCCTGCTCTCCTCCTGAGTGCCTGGCTGCTGTGGTTGGTTGGTCGGTCGGTCGGTCGGTCGGTCGGTCGGTCGGTCGGTCGGTCGGTCCGATGGATGGATGGATGGATGGATGGATGGATGGATGGATGGATGGATGGATGGATAGATGGATTGATGGATGGTCTCCTCCTAAGTGCCTGGCTGCTGTTGCTGGTTGGTTGGTTGGTTGGTTGGTTGGTTGGTTGGTTGGTTGGATGGATGGATGGATGGTTTTAACTTCCCTCTGTGAGGCCACCACATGCCAGTTTAGAGACAATGCTGGGAATAGAGAAAAGAACATGGAGCCCCCACCCCCAAAGATCAGAACTCAAAGGGCAGTTCCATCCTGACAGGGAAGTCAGCCCAGCATGCTGAGCAAGGCTGATCTGAGGCAGAGGAGACAGACACTCCAGTGCACCTGCTCTTCGTCTTTTGAGGGGCAAGAAGGCACCAAGGGACAGGCTAAGGAGGAAGCAACACCTTTTGACCTCCAGCAGGCCACCAAGGACTCAGAGACAGACAGAGTGGTATCCCTTCTCCTCCCAATCACTCATAGCCCTTTAAGAGTATTCAGATGAAATGACTGGCACCTCTTCAACATGCCTAATAAAGCAGTTGGCCCACAGGCTGATCTGGCCCCAGAACAGTGTCCGGAGTGCAAAGCCTTTTCAGCCTCCCCAGCCTTGCCACCCTTCTTAATGCAAAACTGGTAATGTCATTTACAAACTCTCAAAGGCAGGCTCATGAATAAAAGAACAACATTCACACACAAGTACCCGGTTTCTATGCATCACAAGCAGCTCTGAGCACATCCTGCTCATGCCCAGAACAGCCTTCAGCTGGCCCAGGGCTCTCCGACAAGATAGCTCTCCCCCAACAACCTGGAGCAACCAAGGCTGCCAAGAGCCAGAGGATTGGAAGGTTGACCTCCCAAGCATGTCAATCCCCACAGTCATGACTCTCCAGGAGGCCTTTGATGCCAGCTCTAGGATGAAGGTACCCCCAGAAACCCCTGTCGAGCACCTGGCCATGCTGTCAACTTTCCTACGACGAGCACTGCCTCCACTGCCCACACCAAACCAGCTGTCCACAGAAGGTCTCCAGCCATGCAGACCAGGCCGGGCATGGGGTGACCATGCATCTCCAGTGTTCTTTGTGGAGTGCCTGCTCCAGGGCAGCTTTCCAACACAGACCTTGACCAGATAAGAGCGATGAAGGCAGAGACAGACTCTGTCAGACCACTCTCAAGAGAGAGACTGTTGGAGGGACCTGTAACCATACATTTGTTTTGTAAGACTTTTAACCAGCCAAGGTCTGTGCCCACAGGACCAACCGCTGCTCAGTCAGTGCACATCGTGAAGAAGAGAGAAGGTTCTGGACCATGTGTTCCCAAAGAGTGGAGGCATAAATATACAAAGAGACATGTTGGGAGGTCTGTGGCCATACTTCATCAGCTGTCACTGATGTCAGTATTTCTGTCCCCTCCCCTTTGCTGCCCCAGGCCTCTTGCATGGCAGCCCGTCCCGGACACTGGCCTAAGAGACAAGCAAACTTAGTCATCCTTCTTACATCGTAGGCTGTTATTAATCTGTCACGGGTAGCCGGGGGCAGCATCTGTGTCCTGACTGTAATAACTTCATATTGAGCAGCCCGAGATGTGATTTATTATCAGTGAGATCTTACAAGTTAGCCACTATTGACAAATGGCAGTAATTTTGGGCACCCCAGATCAATACCCTCTAATCGAGTCAAATCTCAACAAATTAAATTAGAGCAAGATACCGAAATCGCCCCAAACTAAACAAATGAGCTTGTGTAAAGTCCCCCTCCCCCACTGGCTGGATGACATGGAATTACTGACACGAGTTGGTACTGATATTTATATTTATTTGACAATAAATGATTTGTGTTGGGCACCATTACGTTGTTGTGTCTGAGCACTGGGCTTGGACCCCAGTGGTGTAGGAGAACAGCCAGTAGTACAGCCTGCCCCGTACAGGGCCTCCTTTGACATAAATCCCTTCCAGGTCTGTCACTTCTCCCAGCACATCTCAAGAAAACAGCCACGCCCTATAAATCATGACAAAGAACAGAACTAGGTCTCAACTGTGTCCCAGGGAAGTGAGGTGACCCAAGACCTTTCTCATCTCCTAAATGGGAGTGACCGTGGTGGCTCCTCCAGAGTCGCCATGACATTAACAAAACAGCTTTGTGAGACCAAGCTTCATGGTGTTTGGCACAGACGTCGCAGTGAGGTACTACGTGAAGTGGAGTGCAGCTTGACCACAGATAAGTAGGCCATCTCCTCACAATGCTCACACCCATGGTGAGTGTGCTCCAGGGGACACACTCTTCTTTAGGATGCAAGCTTTCCACCAAGCTGAACGGTGACTGGCGGATGGGATCCACTATGACCACAAGTTCTGCAGAGACTTCCTCTCGGGGAACAGATTTGGAGATAACCCCACCCTGGCGGCTCATGGAGCTCTGGCTAATGGATTTCTAGCAGGGCTCACAGTCCTGTCTATTAGTTACTTCTGTCATGTGGTGACCTTGGGGAAGCAACTTAGCGGGGAAAGTTCGAGATCACGGTTTCAGACAATCTCAGTCCAGGAAAGCATGGAGACTGAGGAAGAGTTCATGGTGCACCTTCATGAAGGTCAGGAATCCAGAACTAAGCAAAACGTCAAAGGTCTACCTCGACTGGCCTATTTTGTAAGGCAGACCTCACCTTCTGAAGGTTCCATGGCCTCATCTTCCAACAGCACCGGCTGAGGACCAAGCTGTCAAACACAGGCCTGCTTGTAGGAGCCTTGGAAGTTTTCGCCTTTAAGACTCCCTGTCAGGATTCAATTAAAGACACCATAAAGAGTTAAAGGGGGACAAAGATCTGAGGGTAGAGAAGTCTTCCCACAACAGGTTCCATCTCTACCATAATTCTCTATTCTTCTCTCTTCAATCCATTGTTCCTCATTGTTCCTTTTTTTCTCTCTTGTTCTACATTGTTCTTAGTTCTGCATTGTTCCTTAGTTCTACCCGTTAGAAATGTTCTAAGTCATATACTGCCTTAGAACCAACAATTCCCCAGCCCCAGCAGGTTCCGGAGTTCTTGCACACACACACACACACACACACACACACACACACACACACACACACACGTCTGTCCGGTAAATTCCTCAATGGAAAAAGTTAGTTAAGAAAGAAAATAAGTCATCAGGAAATTCTAGAGGGGAAGGTTAATGTGCTATAGTGCATTTTTAGGTGGTAGATAAAAGGTTAAAAGGTTTATTTTCAGTAAAATTAAGAAGAGGGCTCAGATTGTTTAAATCAGCACGCCACTTCTTTTCGCCAGTATACATAGAGGATACCAGGTAACCAGGCAACAGTCAAGGAGAAGCTGATGGCTCCTGATCAGACAGTTCATACACCAGATGCTGCAGTTTCTACAACCTAGGTCTAGAGTTAGACTTACTGCTCTAAGCGAAGAAGAGACAGACCCAGGCCTCTAAATTATCAGTTCCGGGCTATGCTGTTACCAGCTGTTCTGATCGTGGGTGTTGAGGGCCTTTCTCTGGGCTGCAGTTAATTTCCCTTCTGTTGTCCTTGAGCGTCCTGAACTAAAATCATCAGTAAACTGAGGTGGAAGTGAGCAGAAGGAGTTAAGAATCTTTTGAGTGAGGGAAAACCAGAGCAGCAGCGTGGGCAGGTGGTAATTCTATGTCCTTGGAGATCTGTGAGTATCTTAACGGGATGCTCTTGCCTAAACACTGACAAATGCCTGCTGATAAAGATAATTGCGGGAAGGCAGATCTCTGCGCTTACCTAAGAAGGCCTGGTCAGTGGGAAACTGTTCTCACTAAACAGTTCTGAACGGCGGGAATTAATCCCCAAATATGTAACAGAAAGGGAGTCAGCCACAGCGAAAATCTACAGCAAGGGACAGCCACGCTATTCACAAAGCAGTGACACCAAAAAGCCTTGCCTTTTGATTTAGCCACTACCAGATCCCTCGGTTCTGATAAGTCGCTCGTGTAAAGATGGCTGAGCAGTTATTGTGTAATGTTGTGGCTTGTAGCACCTGCTGGGATCTGTATGTTTCATCGCGTCTTTGTCTCTCTGTCTTTCCGTGTAACTGTCTGTGTCTCTCCTTTCTGCCTCTATGTATCTCTCTCTCCCTTTCCCTGTTTCTGTCTCTTTGTCTCTGTGTCCTCCTCTAGTCTTCTCTCTCTGACACATGTTGATGCCTACGTAAGGACTTGGGCTGACGCAGGCACGGACGTCAGGTTCTTGACCTTCTAAGGATGGGTCCAAGGCTATCCTCACCACAGGCTATAAGGATGCTGGGCAGGTAGTGCCGGTGTGGGTCCCTGGATAGATGATGAGTCACTTCCCAGCAGGACGGAAGGATGAAGCAGCACAGTGTGACATTTCATGGTGCTACTCGAAATGTCATGCCACTCGGAACTTAGAAATCATCTAGTTCTGGAATTTTCCGTTTCAAACCTTTTGGAGTACGTTTGGCTTTGGGTAACTTGAACCGTCAAAGGGGAAAGCACAGGCACAAAGGGTTTACTGGGCAGTTACATGGGTGAAGGAGATGGGGGCTGAGGTAACTCGGGGTGAAGGAGATGGGGGCTGAGGTAACTCGGGGTGAAGGAGATGGGGGCTAAAGTGACATGGGGGGAAGGAGATGGGGCTGAGATGAAGGAGATGGGAGCTGAGATAACTCAGGGTGAAGGAGATGGGGGCTGAGGTAACTCGGGGTGAAGGAGATGGGGCTGAGATAACTCAGGGTGAAGGAGATGGGGGCT